>NW_020174704.1:1993796-2095861 GCF_003031525.2 Neophocaena asiaeorientalis asiaeorientalis | reverse complement strand
AGAAACTGTAGGGAAACTGAAGATTCGGGAGAGCAGTAGAGGTAACACTTCAGATGCCACTAATTAAGCAACTTTGTCTGCCATCTCCTAAAGGCCTTCACCAATAGCGTAATATGCTATTACACATTAGCAAGGCCAATGGGGGCTTTGGTTACACTTGTTAATGGGAAACCCCGAGACAGTTTCTCTCATTATCCCCCTGTCAGCACTGTCTCTGCAGTGTAAAGTGGTCGTCATTGTTCTGTGGGTCAGCTAACCAGAAACCAAGCTACTGTAAAGAAACATTCTGCAGCTAATTGAAAATGACTGAAAAAAATCCCCTTATCATCCAGTCACCTCTCTTTATTTGTGGAACAATGGAACATATATGGACTACGTGGGGAAAAACGAAAGTTCAGGCTATGACATTGAATTTTTCCTGACTAATACAACTACAAAGAGGTCTTTGAAGATAATTCCAGGGGAAAAATCCACTCACTTTTTTAAAAGATAATGACAGTCAGACAGAAGTTAGTGCAGAATACTTTATGTTTATATGATTCCCTTCACTAGAGGAACTCAAAGCTTTTCCCATGGAACTGCTGAAATCCTCATTATCCTAATGAGCGAATGGCACAAAACTGGAAAAACTACAAGGAACCTGAAGTTTCATCACATATTCTAAGCTGGGCTCTTTGCCTGGACTCATAAATACAATTTAGTGTAGGGTATATCACTTTAAGTAACTCAAAACCTGGAAATACAAATTTGTAGGAAAAAAGCCACATCAGGTCTTTTATACATGAAGGAAAGAGGAAAGAAGAGGGAGTGGAATAATTCCTATGTTTAGAGTATTCTTGGCTTTGCAAATGATTCAATTCACTGTTATTTTCCTTAAATTGTAGGTTTCCAGAGTACATTTAAAATATGATTCAAACGAATAGTCAAAGTGATAGACAAAATGTGATGATCACATGTCTTAAACAAGGAATGCTTAATTCAGGTATCTTAATTTGGGAATGGAAGTTGTCTATTCCATCATCTCCAGGAAGATGCAGCAATGCTCCATGTAACAGCAGGCCTGAACAACTGAGCTCTTATCATTCATTCAACACTACCTTCAACCAGCATTTACTGGCAATTGCTCTGTTTCAGGCAAGGTTACCAGGCACTGGAGATACAAAATGAATTAGATATGACACTTCACCTTAATGAATCCCCAATCTAGGAGAGGAAATAATGACCAAAATTTATAATTATATTACAGTGTAGTAACTGAAACAAACTACATACAGCAAGCTATAGGTAGTAAAACCATACACAGAGGCAAGATAATTAAGACAACCTGGGTGGGGGTACGAAAAGTTTCTATGAAGAAGTGGCATATCAGCTGAGTTTTGAACGAGGCACAAAGGTGGTGGGAGCAGGGAGTAGTTGTCTTTGAGCATATTTCACAGGCTTGATGAGCAAAGAAGAGAAGCAGTAAATGACATGTCGTAAGCAGAGTAGCACAAACAAGCCATTCAATAAGGCAGGGGATAGAGAAAAAAGAGGTTGGAGAGGTAGACAGACACATGTTTCCTGTCTCCTCTGAACTTATAAGATTTGAGAAACAGAGGAGTCAGCTTTGAATGTAGATAGATCACTCTGGCCAAATGGAGGGCAGATGTTCTGAAGAAGGGACCAGAGATAAGACTACTATTAGTCAGCCTCTTGTTTCAGTAATCCAGACAAGAGATGAAAGGAGCTTGAATTGAACGGTAAATGCAGGAGACATCAGTTTACAATGTGAAACTGTTCAAGATAAGTGTGATTAAGATCCTTGGGGAGGATGTCCGAAGCAAAAAGGAGTGTGCTAAGGATGGAACTGGGGCAACAAAGTCTTACAGGTAAGGAAAGAAAAGGAATTCACAAAGGAGTCAGAGAAGAACAATTGGAGATAGAAGAAAAACCATGGGTGTGAGGTACCATAAATTCCAGGGAGATTAAAGACTTTCAACATAGAACAAATAACCAATCAGGTAAAAAAATGAAGGGAAAACTACACTCAAGTAAAGTCTTTAGAATATTTATTGCATTTAGTTTAAGGTATATTAGTAACTTAATGAGAATAATTTTATAGGAGTTGAGAGGGTAAGACCTAAAGTTATGGCAGCAAAGAGATGGGAATGGTGGGTGTGGGTGGACAAGTCTTCAGAGAAATTTATGAAAAACAGAAGGTCAAGCTCTGTCAGCAGCTAATTATGAATCAAGGGAACACTTTCTAGGATGAGAGACTTGAACGTGTTTTCAGGCTGAGGAAAAGGCTCTGGCAACCCAATACAGAAGGGCTGAAGATTAAGCTAAGAGTAGGAATAAAAAGAAACTGAGGTGCTTGGGAAAGAGCAGTTCGGAGGATAACATAAGTACCCAGCCATAATGGGTGGAAAAAGAAATAGGCCAGACTGGATAAAATGATAGATTAAGAAGGTTTCTGTATGATCAGATTGTTGGTGAAAGTAACAAAGAGAAAGATCTGAAAGGATGGGAATTATCATTAGGGAGCCACATCTTTTCCAGACCTTTGAAAATGGTCTGCTAAGTTCCTGGTAATGCAAGGTTAGTTTGTAGACTTCAAAGGAATTTAGATTAACTAGGCAAGTCCACATTTCTTGACTTCACCCAGGCTTATTGAGATCCCCTGAGATCTAAATCTCTAGAAGTTTCTAGACTGAATGGACCCCTTACATTTGGGGCATCAAAGGTAACTAAGGACCAATTACTCTAGATCATCACATTCTACACTGTTTTCTAACTTCCTGAGATGTCAATAAGTAGTTGTAATCCCACCTCCTCAAGAAAAAAAAAGTGTGGAAAAGTTTTAGAAACTCCGGGTTCAACTCAATTAGCAGGCATTTATTTTTTACTGAAAAACTTCCCAGGGCCTTTAATAAGCTCATGCGCATTGTGGTTCTCCAAGAGGAGAGGAGAGTCTGTTGTTTCCAAGCTTTATTTGATGAGAACACATTTTGATCCACAGAATTAATTGAACTGGTTGCAGAGCTAGTGGGAAACAATGCACAGGGCTTTCATTGAAAGAGAACATCTTTGATTTTAAATGCTGGTTTCTTTCAATTTAGCTTTAAAGTTCAATTCGAGTTAGTGAAGTAGAGCAAGTTAGTTAAGATAACTATAGTCATGTTTCTTAATTTTAACAGCATGTTGATTTCATTAAATGTTCATCATATATGAGCTGTGATGGTTGCTGAGAGGTAGCAAGGACATTGAGTTGTTCTGGCCTAGGAGGAAGGGAAAATGGAAATAGCATGGTCTGTACACTCAGAGAGTGCTTACCAACTTCTGCTCTCAGGATACATGCCTTCTGCTCCAGCTCACGTCAGGAGTTTTACCATAATATTCCTTCTTGTGAAATCTTTTTTTCTGCGCATTTATTCTTCCCGGCATGGATGAGACTTCCATGTGTTCTGCACCTGTTTTCTTTTAATTGACATTTATGTTCTTCTGGTCCTGAAAATAGCAGTTCATGTTGCTATTATCTGTGCCATTTAAAATATTAAATACTTCAACTAACTCTACTCAGGTGATTTTTTTTTCTAGACCTCACACTTGCAGGTTCCAGGTGGTCCTCAGACTTCCTGTCTTCAACCTTGCCACGTTTTCAAGCTCAGCAATATCTCCTGCAATTTCTTTAGTTTGACACGGTCTCTGAAGAGCACCATCGACTGATGGTCTCGCAGTTTTTTACGTGTGCTCTAATTATCTAGGTCTGCTTGTCTTTGAAATGACTTTCTAAAGTTCTACAGAGAAGTCGTCCTGCATTTTTGAGACTGTGTCTCTCTAAAATGTATGTCAAAGTTCTGATTTTCTTAGTAACAAAATCAAGACTTTGCTATTTTTAAGTTATGACTTTAAATGTTCTTTTTAAGAGCTTGATTAAAAGTTATACTGTTAATGGAGATTCATCATTTTCTTCAATTTAATAAGGTCTCATCTGAGGTTATGTTAAAAATATGGCACTACCTCACTAATAAAGTTCTTGAAAATTGTTTTTTCCTGTCACTAAAATACACATTGCCATCACTGTTACTGAAAAGTTTTTTAGAGCACCAAAGGACCACACTTTGCTAGAAATTTCAACAAAACCTGATTCTATCCATTTAGCATTTTCCTGTTATCTCTTTTGATATTTAGAATAAAATGTGAATTAAAAATCAGGGAAACTGCCCACCCACACCCTCTCTCAAATCTGTAAAACCATTACAAAACTGTAAACTTCAGCCATTTCCTTATTAGAACACTTCCAAACAATGAGGAATTATTTAAAACAAACAGACAAACAAAAAACAGCAACAAGACAAAAACAAAACCTAGTGTTAGAGGATACTCAGGCAAAATGAAGCATGGTTATCAATTAGGGATTAAGGTGAGATTTTTCATATATGTTTACATGTTTGGATATCTGATCTTTTTGATATGGCATTTTAAAAAGCAGAATAGAAATGTGTTGACTTTTTCATTCATTTTATTTATAATAGCTTTATTTTGTCATATATCATTCAACAATACTATAAGCCCACAAAATACAATCAAAGCTATCAGGTTTACAGAAAGCATCTGGACAGCAAGGTAGGACACTCTTCACCCAAGTTTCCCCATGCAAAGCAGACGGGTTGTCACCTTGCCTCATCTTCTTGGAGAGAGCTGCTCACTTAATTGCTTATTTGCCCCCTGCCTGACCAGTGGAAGAATAACCTTTCTAGGGCATTCCTCAGCAATTCTGTGTGATTTGATCTTTCTTTGGTGACCTGGGCCACGCCATCCCAATATGAGAAGAAGCAGCAAATTGAAGTCAGACACTTATTGGAATGAAACTCTCATTTTAAGAAGAAATTCACATCTATTTAGCTTGACCTTGGAACTTGAATTAAATCTTTAGACACTCAACTTTCTCCAGGGAAGTGTGAGGTTTATATGAATTTGAGTGTATTAAAGCTAGTCTGGCTCTGATCTATGTACCAAGTTGGTTAATTTTTCATTTAAAGGACAAAGGGTTTCACTGGAACTAATTTAACTGACTTAATTTGTGATATTCACATACCAGTTTATATTCTAAACCAAGAGAGGTTTTTTAAAACCATTAACATGTCATTAAAAAAACATAATACGTTTGCTGATTGATGTTTTGAAGGCAGCCACAGTTGCCTATGGCTGGGGACTTCTGACACGGTTCATTTTTTGCCTTTGCTACTAACCGATTGTGTGACCCGATATGAGGTGCTTCACCTTTCTCTGATTCACTCTCTGACTAATAAACTGGGGTTATAATAATTCCCTCTTCTATCTTTCTCAAAGGGGTATACTGAGAATTAACAAGTTAACAGTCATAAAACACATCAAAATGATCAGTTAAAAGGCAATATATTAAGACTTTCATGTTATGGAAACATATTTGAAATTCATTTTTTTTTTTTAACCAGAAAAGATTACTGCTCGGAGATTTATCACATAAGTAAATATAAGAATAAATTGGCTTGTTTTGTACTTAATCTGCTAATGTATATGGATTTGTAAGAACCCTGAATTAACAAAAACAAAAAAATCAAGCGCACATTTGAAGATTATATTCACAATATTTCTTCTTAAATAATCTTTTCCGTATCTTTTTACTGCTTGAAACATCTCTTGATTAACCCTACCTACTTCATTCCATCTCTCTTGGACTTTGTTGCTCAAAATTCAATATTTACATTTGTTTTATTCTATATGAGCTTCGTAAGAGTTTTAAGGTTATTTCCAATAATTGTTCTTTCCTCTTATCAAGCTATATAGTCTCTGTGTCAGAGCCCGGGTACCTGTTTCCTTTACTTTCCCTCAGTTCCTCTATGACTGGACCACAGTAACACTCAAGAAACGATGTTTGCTAATTACACACAAACAGGGCTGGAGTTTGAACTTGATGGATTCAAAAAACATTGATTACCCCATGATACAAAAAGAATAGGCGCTTGTCTTGCAGTTACTTTAAAGTTCACAAATGTGATTTTGTTACACTTAAATGACATAAATTTTTACACAATTATTTTTGCAATTGTATTGTTGATAAAACACCAAAAAATGATAATTACATTACCAGTTGAAAATTATAGTGATATTTACCAGGATAAATCTTGCTGCCTTAAAAACAATGAAATACGTGGGTATTGGAAAGAAAGGAGCTTACGAGAGGAGGAAATTGTGGCACAGGGTAGAGAGTGATAGAAGCACAATGATATTTTAATTTTCAAGGGATAAATTCAGCACCATCTATTCAAATATAAAGGAAATGATTAGTATGTTAAGTATCTATAATATAAGCTCTCAAGCATTCTTTTCAAAAGGAAGGAATAGTAGAAAACAAAACTCCTAATTAACGCACAAATGTGAATGAAGGGGACATGGTATAGCACCTAGTATGACATTGTTATTTTTTGTTTTGTCTTTATTTTTTAAATTTATTGCCTCATTATAAAGATCTAAATAGAACAGAGAAAATATTTCTATAATTAAATAATAAGAGAAATGCCTGATGTTATTTATTTTGTCACTAAAATCCTTGGAGAATTTTCCAAGAGTTAGTTATTCAATTAAACAAAAGGAAAGAAGCTCTCAGACTTCTCTGTCCAGTTGATACTGCGAGTCTATCTTCTCTTAACATGGAGGAAACAGTCCCCAGGTCTGTAGCTCTCAGCATGAGCTTGCTGTACAGAGTTTAAAATACATTTTGGTGCCAAAAGCATCGCGAATAACAGCACTGATAAGATGGAGATAAAATGTATCTGAGTATTATGCCAAAATAAAAAGACAAGGGTCCTTCTCCAATTCTTGTTGATTTAAATTTTTTGAAATTCATTTACTTCATAAAGTTTGGAAATACATTTGCACAAAATTGGGCAAAGCATTCTCTTACTTTTTTCTGTATTTGTGGTTATAACAAAATTCTTATTTCTAATGTATGTTTTCTCCATGTTTCAATCACTCCTAATTTTTTCTTTGACTAGTTTGTTTTTTTTGGTTGAGGGAGAGGTACGCGGGCCTCTCACTGTTGTGGCCTCTTCCGTTGCGGAGCACAGGCTCCGGACGCACAGGCTCAGCGGCCATGGCTCACGGGCCTAGCCGCTCCGTAGCACGTGGGATCTTCCCGAACCGGGGCACGAACCTGTGTCCCCTGCATCGGCAGGCGGACTCTCAACCACTGCGCCACTAGGGAAGCCCCGACTAGTTATTGATCAAATTTTTTTCTTTTTTCAGAGGGGAAGCTTTTTGACCTATTTTACAATTTCAATCAGTTTATCTTTTGCTTTTATCTCAATTAATTATTTTCTTTTTTTCTTAGTTATCTTTTTCTAATTCCTAAATATTAATGCTCTAAATTTTCTTTTGAGTGTAGCTTCAGCCGTGTCCTACAGGTTCTGCTGTAAAGTATATTCATACGATTTATTTTCTATATAATCTCCAATCTAGTATGTAGTTTCTTTGTTTTATTTTTTACTTTTTCTGTATTTTTAAAGAGATTTCATATTTAAAAATTTCCAAGTTATAGGAATTTTTGCCTATGATTTTATTATTAATTTCTAGTTTTACTACATTGTAATCATGGAATGTAATCAATATTAGTTGTACTTTTTTTAAACTTGAAATGTAGTTGATTTACAATGTTATGTTAGTTTCAGGTGTACAGCACAGTGATTCAGTTTTTTATATATGTTTTATATATATATATATATATATATATATATATATGTTCTTTTTCAGATTCTTTTCCCTTATAGGTTATTACAAAATATTGAGTATAGTTCCCTGTGCTGTACAGTAGGTCTTTCTTGGGTTATCTATTTTATATATAGTAGTGTGTATATGTTAATCCCAACCTCCTAATTTATCCTTTTTTTATTGTGGTTTTCTCTATGGTCTGATTTTAAGTATATATTCATATATAGTCAATGGGCACGTGAAAACTAAGTAATTTCAAGTACACAATTACCCCTCTCGCTAATCTTAATTATATTTATTTTTTATCTACTTGTTTTGCTAGGGGCTGAGATGTGTTCCCATAGTTTATTATAATCCTGATGATCTTTCCCTTATACATTTTGATGCTCTGACCTTTGGCACATCTCTATTACAGTTATGTTTTTATTGTGACTTATACCCTTATCATTACAAAGTTGGTCTTTTATAATGCATTTTTCATATATTTAAACCATTTTAGAAGTTGAGATCCTGGCTTTCTCTCCCCTCTTTCTCTTCCTCTTCTTACTCCTCCTCTTCTACTACCTTAGGTCTTTGTCATTTCTTTTATTTCCCAACTGTCTGAGATATTCTGTTAGTTTAGTGTCTTATATACCACATAAAAATGAATTATGTTATGCCATCCAGCAATACTCTATTTTTAAAAGGTAAATCCTTCTATTTCTATTTTACTATAGCAGGTATTTTGTCTTAAGTTTATTATTTTATGTAATGATTTTTGTTGTTATTGTTTTTAAACCCCCCTCCCCCCAGTAACTTTTTAAGTATATACAAAGGTTTTATTCTTGGACTGATTTTAGCACCTAGAGGAGTGGAAATAAAAGAACTTGATCAATATCTTTTTTGTTGAATGAGTAACAAAAAGTAATAGAACCCTATTCACTGATTTAACTTCCTGCAAGTATATAACCTCACTCTAAGTAAACTTACATCTTTTCCCAGCAACCTTACATAAAGAAAATGAGTAGCCTTACATTTTCTTCCACCTCCCCTTCCTGACAATCTTCGATATTTTGTTAGGTATATTATTTTTAAAATATCAGTTTCCACTTAGCTCTATACCAATAATTTTACACCACAGATTCCTCATTCTCAAATTCCTTATTTTGATTAATGGCTAGGTATTTTCATTAAATAGTTATTTTCAAAAAGATCTCTATATTCTTTATTTTGGGGTTCTTGAAGGTTTTGAACATCTTTCTGTTGCTTTTATGCATAGACCATAATTGGACTGGTCATAACCTTTTAGGGTCAACTTTTTAAGTTGTTTAAGTTGTTTTTTCAGTGTGCAATGACCATTCATTCATTGTCTTTGGAAATTTAATGTGCCTGTGAACACTTTTGGCCATAACTTTTAGAGATTATTTAATATTTCTGGTCCTTTTTCTCATATGATGAACTTTTTTATCTTTGCAGTTAAATACAATTATTAGAATATATCTGAGTGTTGATTGTTTTAATAATGCACTTCCCCTCCCCCCAAAATCTCATGTGGCATTCAGATATCCCATATTCTATTTTCTTTATTTTCTTTATTTTTTTAAAAAAAGTTTTCTTCTATTACAACTTTATTTCTGTTCCACTTGCTTTGTTATCTTCTTTAGAGACAGGAGTATGTATACATGGGATATTCTTTAACTTTCTCCAATATCTATAAAGTTCATTTTAATTCTTTTATTCTCTTTGTTCTTTTACATTCTGTCTTATATAATTTTTTCAAGCTTGAACTGCATGGCACTGTTTGCAGCAGTATTTATTCTGTCTTTATGCTTCATCTTGTAGCTTTAATTTATGAAATGGTTTTATTGTTTGACTCAATTTCTCTTCTGAGTTCTGTTAGCTTATGTGTTATATTCTTCTAGTGTGTTATCATTGTTTCTTTTTGCTTTTATATCTCATTTAAGACTTTTTAGTAATAATTTTCTCCTTAAATTATGAGAATAAAGACAAATATTTGTCTGAAGTTTGTTATTTACTGTAGCTATTCTTTTTCCTTTTGTACTTTTTTTGCCTGCACATGTTTTGTTATGCGCTTTCTCTTCTTTTGATGATATGTATACAAGGTAATCTGTGAGTTTCTTTTCGAGTGTTAGCCCTGTTTGAAAGGGGCTGTTCTATCCAGGCCTACTATGTACGAAAGAATAATGTGAGAGGAATAGGAAAAATGGAGTGAGTTGACCAACAGCTGTGCAGACCTGCATGTGTGTGGATGTGTTAGTAATTTATAACTTGTTTCCCCTCCAAGTACTTTCTTAAAACCCAGTTTTAAGAGAAAATTAAAATACCATATATTTATCATTCATCTTTACAAAATTTTTACCTGTATTATTTGTTAGTATGTCAACCAACATGTTTTGAACACTTATCATGTACAAGATCCCATAGAATCTATTTCATGTTTAAGAGTATCCACAATTTTGTGAAAACGGAAAGTAACACTCAACAGAACCCATGAGAACTGAGTTCCAGATATAGATTTGCCTAAACTAAGATTTTCTTTTAGCCTGAGAAAATTATTTAAATTCTCTATATTTCTGATTCTTGAGAAGTTTAGGTAAGATAATCACTAACTCTTTACAAATTGAAATCTCTTGATACTTGGAAACAGAGATAGAGAAAGCCACTGAAGTCTTTGAAAGATTTTATTCAACCTATGATGATTATCATATCAACAAAATAGATTAAAAAACCATGAAACTGGGCTTCTCTGGTGGCGCAGTGGTTGAGAGTCTGCCTGCTGATGCAGGGGACACGGGTTCGTGCCCCGGTTCGGGAGGATCCCACGTGCCGCGGAGCGGCTGGGCCCGTGAGAGCCATGGCCGCTGAGTCTGCGCATCCAGAGCCTGTGCTCCGCAAGGGGAGAGGCCACAACAGTGAGAGGCCCGCGTACCGAGGAAAAAAAAAAAAAAAAAGAAACTTTTATTTATACATTTAAACAATTCTAAACTCAGAAAATAGCTAGGTATGTTTTCCTCACTTACTGCTGGCCATGTTCACATGTCTTGGAAATGCCACATCATAGAGGGTATCAGTAGAGTAAGAAAGCTTTGCTGAAGTTTGGACTTATCTCTGTATTTTCCCCATAGAGATTTATCTTTTTGCATTCTCAAATCAAAGAATCGAAGTAAGCCAAAAATAGAAATTTTTTATTACAACCAGAGATCTTTCTTTGCTAAATGAATATTAACATCAAAATTCAGAGAAAAGTTATATATTGCCAAACAGTAAGTTTGGCTATTGAAAAATAAACCATAACTCGAAGTTCTTTGCCTTAATCTGTAACTGTCTCTGTGTTACGTTTTGAAATGCCTCGTGGTGTCTTATGTGTCATTGAAAAAAATACAGATACTTTAAAACCCACAAAAAAGACAACCAATAAAAGATCTACATTTGACTTACACTGAAAGCTATCAGAGAAAGAAATTACAAAAGAAGAACCCATAATTTGATGGGAAAGAAGGAGAAGAAAAAGCAAAGAGATTCTGATAGGTCACTTTCTCATACACGAGCATTTAGTCTACAGTAATCTTCCAGGACTGTCAGATTTGATTGAAAGATAAAGCAACATTTCTTCTTGCCACAATTTATAGCATGTATCCATTAGGAATAATTATGGTTGCATGATTTTGCTAGCTGTTATCTCTACAAGTGTTACTAATGGTTTTATCAATTACTCCCTGTCCAATAACGGCATGGTTGTAACCTAATTTAAAGACACTCTATCACCAGGCTGATTTGTGTAGTAGTAAATGACAGCATTTGAGACACCAGCCAAATGACTCACTTCAGTGACTTAGTTAGTCTCTAATAATTAACAATTAGTAGGTACCTAGAGAAAGCTCAAGAGACTGGAGCTCCCACGTTTCTCTTTCTTATCTAAATACAAGAAGTTAGAGAGACTTCAGTGATTCATATTAATAAAATTGAAGGCCTCTGTGGGTTTGAAGAACATGTGTATATAAGAGAGCGCTGTTAATAATTCCTATTTAAAATGAAAGAAATGGGGGGGGGGAATGCGTGTTCAAAGGCTGTGTCTTTGAACCGCATTGGAATCTGTAGATATGTTAAGACCCACAAGTAGAAAAATTACTAAATATTTTTTTCCAGGCATGTTAGTGCTTCAGTTCGGAAGTAAAGCCAATGTGCTAAAAGGGGAATAGTGTTGGCAAATTTGTGCTGTTTCTTGAACTTTAAAGGGAAAATGCTGGATGTGCAAAAATGAAGCACTTCATTACAGATCATTAGTGCGAACTTTATGTACAGCTGAAGGCTCAGAAAGGTATTGTCTGCTTAGTACTAGCTGAGAAGAAATTTGAAATCCCCGTCGTTTTTTAATGAATGTAAAAGATGATTTTTTTCTCTAAAGGTGTTATCTCTAAGGATTTTTTCAAGTAAATCAGCCCATTTTGAACGTCTAAATAACAGCCTGAATTTCCAGCCTTAAGTGGACTACGTTTTCTGAAAGTGGTTTGATTTCTCAGGGTGAAAGATGGTGAAAGTGAACTACAATGCATGGAGGACCAGGGGTCTTGCCCTGTGGTGCCCTTCTGCGGAATTCAATAGTATACTTGGATCTAGCTTGATGAGACAAAGTTGCTTTGGGATAATTCATTAATCAGGTTACTGTGTCAGACCTTAGTACCTTAAGCCCTTCAGGTAAACCATGAATTTAAGATAACAATCAATTTACAAGAAGAGTGGATCAGGTAGAATGATGAAGGGTTTCATTCAACACTATCATGTCATTGCCAGTGATACCAGAAGACCCCAACCTGTAGAGAAAATGGGTGCTTTGCTTCATTCTGTACTGGATTGTTCTCTGTACTCCCTGTGAGGAACAGGTGTGCAGAGCCAACGACAAAAACATATTACAGCCTTGAGGTTTTAGGAATGTTGTGGAAAATAGTCTTTACAAATATCTTCACACTTACAAGCAAGCCTATTCTGATAATCGCACTTTACCACACAGTCATGGCTAGTAAACCGATGTTCCTATATAAATTCTGATGGACATTTGTAACCCCGATCCTTCGACTAGCTCCACAAATGTGCTGAAGGAGTGAAATGTGGGAATGAACTGAAAGCCCAGGTCCCCAGCCACTCCCTGCTACAGAGTATCATTCCTTGCACATATATTTGTGCTAATCACAAAAGAAATCAGTGAAAAGGAAGAAAATAAGTCACTGAGGATCTGATCATCTCCCGAACAAGATCACAATGGCCAATTTGCAGAAATGGGTTTCTCTAATTTTCCCTTGTGGTGGTGATGAGGTTATGAAATACTCATAATAGCACAAGAACTGCCCTCTCTGGAAGCTGCTAAGAAAACTCCAACCATAATAGAAGGGAGAGGACTCCGTGGTGATTCTGACAATGGAGTTGAAGCCCCACCCCTCCTTACTCAGCTGTATTTGCATATTCTTTTGAAAACCACACATTGAGGATCTATAGCCCCAGCTGATGTCATCGGGCACAGCATGCAGCCACTAGAAGTGGGACAATTATAATTTTTGTAGCTGATTAATCATCATGAAAAAGTAACAGTCAATTGACTCAATCATACATCCACGGTGATTAATCACACTTCACTTGTGTTTTTTTCCGCCAAGTATTTTACTGACGGTGCAGATGTTGGTTGATTTTCTCCTTTAGCCTTTTACTTGGTCACAGATGTTAAGTAATCACCTTGTCCTGATACTTGACTTATCCATAATCTTCAGTATTACAAACCCTTAAGAGAAAATGTGCTCTTTTCTTAGAAATCAAATGGTAACGTAATTATTACCTTTAAAAAAAAAAAAAAGCAGGTTAATCAATATATGAAATAACCATAATTGGACTCTGTAATCACAGATTTTTTTTTGGATAATATTCTACTCCCCCATTTGTTCCCCGATGGCATGATTACTGATAAAACATTAGGAGAAAGAGCTGTTTTTCTTCCCTCTTCCTGGAGTGTTAATGGCTCAATTCCATTTAGATTTAATCCAAAACTAGATGTTCTAATCCAGATTCATAAAAGGTCTCACCTCGTTGCATTTTACTTCAGGGCAGATAAAATTTACTCCTGAAAACAGAACAGGCATTGCTCTCACCTGAGCACACTGCTATTGGAGATGTCTCAGTTTCTGGCTCATAAGAGAAGCTGAAATGATTCCACTAGGGCTGTCTTTATAAAATTGTCACATATGAATTGTTTATATTTAAGAAGCAATTTACAAATGCACCAATCTGTTGGTAAAAGAACAATATTCAAGGAATATTCTAAACGATTATGAGTCAATTAAATCACTTTTAGGGACAAGTGACGACCTAGTTTGTATTCAAGGCAACAGAAATTCTTCACTCCAGGCTTCCTTTGTAACAGTGGGATTAGTGGGAGAAGTGTGTCGAAGATACGCTGCAGTCAAACCCTAAGACTTGCCTAATTTCTCAAATGGAAATGCTGGTCCTAAGGGACCAGCAAGGTGGCATGGCAAAGTGAAGCCCACCCCCATGCCCCAGACTGGCCTCCATGACTTCAGCCTCTCTAATCTTAGAAGAAGGTATCATCTCCCAATACCGACCTTCAGATAATTTTTGAGATCATTTCCCATGTGAGAAATTGCTTTCATGCCAGGATAACACAGCAGCACTGAGTTCTATCCTGGGCGACTGTCTTGATACTGTTAATAAAGAGCCTTGAGTTGGATGTAATTGTTAATAAACTAATTCTAAAAATCCACTCAAATGTCGCTTATAATCATGATTTTCTGCTGGGCTAGGACCCCTGGGGAAACCTTTGAAGCTGTGAATGTTGTGTGCAATGGCAGGGATGGACATAGAAGGTAGAGGGCCACACTTGCTTTATAGCTTAGTTGTTTAAAATGATCACATATGATGAAGCTCAGAAACACTTGCAGCTGTGAGAACCAGAAAAGAAAGTGAGGGATGGAGAGAAGAACCAGTAGGAAACTCTCCAACTAAATCCTGTCCTCTTTGGATGTACCAGAGGGAGAGGTGAAAAGATGTTATTACTTGTAATTTGTAACAGGAACATCAAGGCACAGAAGATAATATAAAAGCATTTCAGTAAGAAGACACCCATGACATGAAACTATTTAAAACAATTAATCAAAAAAGCCTAATTATTCAATTAGATGGATAAATGAATCTTCTTAAAGTGGATATGCAAAAAAGAGAGTGATGATGAAATCTTTTAAAGGGAAATGAGTGTAACAAATCAGCTAAATTTGATCTCTAAAAAAATTCTGAATAATAAGTCAGTGATTATGTTTTAATTGGGCTTTAGCTTTATTATAATTGAGGACACTCATTATCTTGTTTTATTGTATTTATGATTTTAATATTCATACCGTTTGGTACTTTATCTTTGTATACTTTCTGCCAGTGCTTGTTGCACTTCCTGGCTGATTAGTGCCTGGGTCAGTGTGAAGTGAATACAGATGTCTCAATCATGGTCAGCAGGAGCGGTGGCTGAATTTCAGTGTTTGAAGGTCTCCTATAAAGTCGTCCTTTGTACAATTGTCAGGGTGATTTTTTTCTGTTGTTTTTTTTTTTTTTTTTTTTTTTTTTTTTTTTTTCCTCTCAACATGAGTAGCTCAGTTGGTAAGAGTCATCTAACAAGAAATTGTTTTTCACTCTGAAGAGAATAAAGGGACTTCATTTTTGGGGTATGATTGGTGTTTCTAAAATGACAACACGTGTACATTTATCCTGTCTTAGGGGGAGAAAAATAGTTTTATGTGAACAGTAACATCTAACTGAAAATTCAAGCTCTTTATCTGAGGGTAAAACAGGGCAAAGCAGAGCTCTTATGCTTGTAACTTCCAGACGACTGGATAAACTACTCTTTGTTCACAGAGAAGGGCAGTTGAGCCAAAGATTATTTCCAAGTTTTTGTCAATCACTTTGCCCTGTAAAAGGTGCACACATGGCTGATTGCTTACACACTCAAAATCCGCCAAAAGGTGCAGTCAGAATGAGTCGGCAACTGTCAGCTGCCTTAGATGTAGAGAAAGCTTTAAATGCGCCTTTGAGAAGCAAAGAGGGTAGCAATTCAGTGCTCATGCATGGGACTTTTGTGGGCCCAAGTGACATTTGTGAGTATTTAATCCATTTTTAAGATCTTTTAAATGAGTCAGCAGCAAGATTGTATTTAGGATTTTATTTAGGTCCGTAGTTCTGATGCTGGTTATATTGAGATTAGTAGGTAAATAAAAGGTATGGACTGTATTTTGCCCCATTGCCGGATAAATGCATATTTTTCAGCTAATCTTCTGCTTAGTAAAGGAACTTAAAGAATGGAAGAAATATTTCTTACATTTAAGTAATGGAAGAAATAATGAATGAATACATTTGAAGTAAAACACACACACACACACACACACACACGCATCTGATGACCTATGAGATTCTGAGTGCTCTAGTCTGCCTTTATCATTTCTGTAAACATAGAAGTGAAAAATTATTATTTGAAAACTTGGACATAACTCTTTACTGACAGATATATTTTTAAAAAGAAAGCTCGACTTTTATTATCAAGTCACAGTGTGTGTTTTCTAAATAGCAGATCTTGGGCAACGGTTCATATTTAAAGCAGGCTTTTGCAACTTTGGCATTATTTATCTTTGGGGCCAGATAATTCTTTGTTGTGAAAGGCTCTCTTATGCACTGCAGGATGTTTAGTAGCATCCTTGGATCCACCCACTAGATTCCTGTAGCACCACCCACCTCAGCTGCGACAATCAAAAATGTACAGACATTTCCCAATGTCCCTTGTGGGTCAAAATCACCCTCTCATTTGAGAACTATTGCTTTAAAGCCTTAGCTGACAGTGAGTAAGACATTCTTAAAGCAAAGGTAGTCCACAATAATACAGTAGTGTACAATTATAAAAGCAGATCCTTGACCACATATGCTGTAAATTGGAAATTGGGAAGTGTTGGATGATTTCAGCTCACTTTTCTGAGACTTATCAGTATTATCATGCAAAGTATTTTAAAGTTTTCCCAGGAATGATACAGAAATATTACAAAAAGCTGTGATATTTTAACTTGAAAATTGGTAAATTTACTGGAATATAATAATACTGAAATGATAATAGCAGCAGCATTCATTTATGAAACACAGTGATAGGCAGCCTTACATCATCTACTCACTGAGGTTATTTTACCATAAACAGTTTCTTGAGGTAATAAGCCAGGATCACTCTGTTTAATCATCGCTCCTTCCATGATCCTGTACTGGCTTGGTGACTGGAGACTGTGTAATGAACGGATTGGCACCGTCTTTCAAGGCCAACTGTATCTGAGCTCTTGAATTAACACCTGGTGTTTAGTTGAGTACAATAACTAAAACATTTCCATGTTGAAGGTGTGAAGATCAAGTTATTTAACCTGAGATTCTAAAAGCAAAGGGATTATTAAAGAAGAAGCAAGAACTCCCTGTATGCGATTTAACAGTTAGTATACACGTTTATCACTGATAGCAGGAGGTCCAGCATAGATAGGACTTCTACTTTACCAATGTTGGATCAAATTTTTCCTGGGGTAAGAAAGACAACAGCATACCCAGTACTGGCCTCACGTGGTTGTCCTCTCTATGTCTCATACATATTCTCTGCAGAACTGATGACTCCTTCAACTAGCTTCATTTTATTTACTCTGGTTTAAATAAGATTAAAAAGCAGCACATTTTCCTCCTAACTTCTTTGTAGCTGCTGCTAGCATTTATCTTTCATCTAGCTGAGTATTCTTAGAATTCTTTAGCTTTTCATATGTTGTATGTTTCTCCCCTAGTCTATCTTCCTATGTTTTATAATTGCTAAATTAGGGTCACCAGTACCCACTTATTCAGTTTCTCTATCTCCTCCTCAAGACTTAACTTCTCTTTGAGTCTCTGCTCCTAAAGATATGTTCCTTGTCCCTTAAGAGTCTGAGTCACATGGTCACAAAGCAGGGAACTCCAGACATTTCCAAAGTCATTTTTCCCTCTGATGGTTCTAACCACTCTAGACAGCTATTGACCATTCGGTTCTAAGAGTCACTGTTGGTGACACATGTGTTTTCTCCATGTGGTTTTCTCCACTGACCATGAAATATGAGATCTCTAAGATCTCTCATCTTTATGCTCTGTGCCCCACAATTTTGAAGGGGAGTGAAAACCTTCTGAACAGAGTACTTTAGGAATGTCAACACCCAAGACATAAAGGAAATGAGTCCTCAGGGATAAGGCACCTATTCTTTTCCTCTTTTGAAAAATTAGCTCTTCTCCCTCAATTGCAGGACAAAAAGTAAATAAAATTAAATAAAATTCTAAGCAGGAGCTGCAAATTGGTCCAAACATCTGTGATCCCTTTTTTATGTGTCAAAAACTTGTAACTACTTGTGTCGTATTGAGTGTTAATATAGTAGAAAATATTTTTCCTGTTCAAGAATATTATTGGAAGAGTGTATTAATTACCTAAACCAAAAGCTAACATGTTTTTCCCATATACAAGAGAGGTGGAAAATCTATTCCCAAACTTTGATGAAGAAAACTTTCCTGACATTCCATTCTGAAGCCAGTTTCGTAATTATATGCCAATCATTTTGACAAGGAATTTCATTATTTCTCCTTATGAGATAACGTATATCAACATGTGAATGCAGATGATTCATTTCAAAGATGCAAAAATAAAAGCAAGCCAGAATTTTTAAGGTGTTTGTTATTCTTTTCTGCAGTTAAGTTCAGAATAAAAGCTAAATGACACGAAATTACACACACAGTAGCAGAGTTACAAAAAAAAAAATTAAAAAGAAGAAATGCTCATAAAGTCAACCATCACATTAAAATTCCTTTTTGCTGGGTGAGCTGAAAGACCATGAAAAAAAATCCACCTGCCATTCAGTTTAATTTCTTGTTTAGAGCTCTACAGCATTCTGTGTAAAACTAATCAATAAAAAGGGTTTATGAGACCTTGAAATAGAACAGTCAAAAGGAGGAAATTATAGTCAGATTTAGTTATTAAAGATTTTCACCACTAAATTTAGTATAAAGGAAAGGTTATACATCTTTTTTAGCTGAAACAGGACATTTATCAAATGCATGGATTGGGGAGACAATTGTGTTTAGACCCACTAATGTTTCTTTATTTGTTACTCACCATTTATTGTTGGCTGTGGTAAAGTAGACCCAAACAGAAGGGAAACAGGATTGGAAAAACTATGTTTTTTTTTTTTTTTTTTTTAAAAAAAAAGGCAAGAAGACACAGTGGGCCATGACTTTAGACATGAGAGAAAAGTGTTTGTGAATTCAGATCCAGTTCATACTACACAGCTTTGTTTGACTATATGTTTAAAAGAGCAAGGGCAAGGAAAGAAGGAAACAGGGAGGGAGGAAGTGAGGAGGGAAGGGAGGCAAACTCCCCATCACCTCGAATGGCTTTTCACTTTATGGGATAAAAATCTAGCTCTGATCATACTTGGAGACCAAGTCATTACTGATTTTTGTTTCTTTTTGGTATCATAATATTTGCAGGACCATGAGAATTTCTGAAAATAGTTATACGTGGACTATGCAACGTTGCTTAGTGATGAGTTTGGAGAGACTGCCTCAAGGCGTTTGGGTGCTGTGTGCATATATGGTCTTGAGACTTTTACTGAGATACATTTCTTAGCAAGGTAATTTGAGAAAGTTCAAGAATTTAGCTTTTGTTTGATGAAATACAAATGACAGATGGAAAATTGCAATATTTTGAAAAGAAAAAATGCAATGATGCACAGAACAGAAGATTGCCATAATAATAATGGCACTTAGCATTTACACTGAGTTCTTCATTTGCAAAGTACTTTACAAACAACTAATTAAGCCTCATAACACTCCTGAAAGACAGGTAAGGATCATTACTGCCATTCTACAGACGGAGAAAATGAGGCATGGCGGGGTGGGTTAAGTATTTTTGCCTAAGGCTATTGGAAATAAGCAACAACAACTAGATTTAGGTCTAGGGGCTCAGTCTTTCCTGGGTAAAGGATGGAACCAGCATCCTTTCAACCAAAACAATGAGGCTTTTAGTGCTAAATATCTTCCCTTTTGAAGAGAATATTAACCTGTCATTCAGTTAACACTGATTTCCTTATATATTGAAATAATACTTGCCTTCAGAAAACAGCAATAACCCATTCCCAGTTCCTTTATTTGTCTCATTCATTCTTCTGTCTGCACAATTATCCCCAAAGAATGCCTTTTCTGAATGACTAGGTGACAAGATCCTTTACAGTCAGTGTCACCTGGTGGCAAAGCATTGAGACTCAGGTTTTGTTTTACATTAAATTTGCAAATCATATCGATGGGCTTCATTTTAAAATTTATGACAATTTCTCATTTCTTTTTTTAAATAATTATATTTTTATTTTGTAAATTTATTTATTTATTTTGGCTGCGTTGGGTCTTCGTTGCTGCACGTGGGCTTTCTCTAGTTGCAGCGAGCCGGGGCTACTCTTTGTTGTGGTGTGAGGGCTTCTCATTATGGTGGCTTCTCTTGTTGCAGAGACGGGCTCTAGGTGCATGGGCTTCAGCAGTTGCAGCACGTGGGCGCAGTAGTTATGGCTTGCGGGCTCTAGGACACAGGCTCAGAAGTTGTGGCGCACGGGCTTAGTTGCTCTGTGACATGTGGGATCTTCCCAGACCAGGGCTCAAACCCATGTCCCCTGCATTGGCAGGCGGATTCTTAACCAGTGCGTCACCAGGGAGGTCCCAATTTCTCATGTCTGATGGGTAATTATTATTGGCAATTTCAAAATTCTGTACTATGTGAAAGAAAAAATAAGTAGATTCTATTCTTTTATTCCTTTCTACTAGTTAACTCTCTTGATAATTCTCCTGAATACCTAAATTATTGTTCAAGACGTAGAATGTCACCAAGGAAATAATTCTCAGCATGAAAACAAAAATTAGGTTGCTTATTTTTGGTATTACTGCTGCTTACCTTTAGAGATCACCCAGGTTTTAATGAAGAGTTGGAAACACATTGTGGAACACAGCAGAAATTTTAGGACAAGTTTCCTTTTCTTTCTCTTTGGAAGATCAATAAGGTCAATGACCATGTTTTCATATATACTTATTTGTAAATTCCCAGCCCCTAGGATCTTACACTCTTGTTTCAAACAGGATTTGAAACAAGAGCGAGAACTGCACTAATACTGCTGTGGGATGTAAATGTATAATTAAGTCATATTCTATCTAATAAATATGTTGAAGGAATACAAGGAACAGAGATTACTTTTGTCTGCTTATGTACTAAAAACAGTATGTAGTTACCAAACTGCTTGTGATTTGTACACATGGCCAGCATTTGAAGAATTTGATTCTGAAAAATTATCCCTGTAAACTTGTTTTTTTTAAATTCCCAACAATAAAAATGTTCTAAACTTAGAATATGATGATAGTTGCACAACTTTATAAATACACAAAAACCAGAGAATTGTATATTTTAAATTGTAAATTTTATGCTATGTCAATTATAGCTCAATAAAACTATTTTTTTAAAAAAAGGTCAGAAAATGCCAAGCTGATCCACCACCTCCTCCCCTTCAGTGCTGGTCTATTTTAGCTTCCAAGAACAATGCTCTGTCAGTTTAGAATATGCTCTCAGAGTATTTTCAAAGGATGTTTTTTTGTTCTTACTTTGCTTCTGTTGACCCTGCAGGAGCCATTTGGATGCCCAGCTGCTGTCCATTCTCTACACTTATCCTACCCAATGGAACACCATTGAGAAAAACATTGCTGCAATACCAGGTAAACTGACATGGGTCCCATACCCACTAAGAGTGAAACTATCTCCTTTTCAAAGGAAACTACAGCTTATGAGAAAGGCAGATTAATTTCTCATCCGTTATAATTACACAAAACATGGGATGCAGCCATTGGAACAATTTAATTTTCCCCTTGGAGTTCAGGGTTCCTCCTTGACTCCTTCTGCTTAGCATCTAAGCTGGCTTATCTGTCTGTAGAAGGCTACAATAGCAGGGACCATGTCTTCAGTGATCGCTAAATCCTGCAGAAAAAATGTAATGAAGATATTGACTATTCACTAAATAAATCTGTGAAAGATTGGATTTATTGGTAACTAGATGGAGTCACTATTTTCATCATTTCTTTTTTTCCTTTCCTTCCCCACTTCTTGTTGCCAATAATCTATGAAAACATAATTGTAATGACTACAGAATATTCTAGAAAGTGAATATATTGTGATTTATCCAATTGTTTCTTTATTAGCATACAGCTGGTGTAATTCCAACTCTTACACTAACGTACACAATATCTTCTTCAACAACCTCATTTATAAATTTTGTTCTAACTCTGTTATTATTTTGTACTTAATCTAATGTGAAAATTTTACTGTATTTAAGTACATAAATTATTCTAATCCTCTTTCTGCTGGTTGCCAAAAGGCCTTAGAAAGTTTGACCAATTACAGTACTATGTCCAGATGTGTAACAGTTCTCTTCTCCCTTAACCTTTGGCATTTTTGCATTCTTATTTCTTCCAAATAAATTAATTCATTTAAAGTACTTTTCATAGTGTGTCAGAAATAGTGAGGTACTATACATAATGGTATTATTCTAAATTTTTTTACTAACAACTATATATATACTTATCCAGGTACTTGAAAAACTAATGGTATTCTGTTTTATGGATGCTTAAATTGGTCTTTGTTTCATTATCAGTGAGTCGAAAAATGTCCTGTATTTATTGATCCTTTTCTTCCATGGATTTTCTTATTGTGTCTTTTATTTATTTTTAATTGGGGTGTTTCTTTATCCACATTTTAAGTATTTTTATACGTAGTAATCATATTAACCTGCTGTCATTTTTGTTTTAAATATTTTCAACAATTGCCTTATGAGTTTTTTGACAGAAAAAGTTTAACATTGTTGATGAAATACCTTGGTGTTTTAAAAATAAATATGTCTACCATTGTTTTTGTACTTAGAATAGCTTTTCCCACAGTGTAATCTCTGAAAAACTAGGATTTGGGAAAGTTTTGTTAAAAATAAAATTATATGGCCTAATAAGTTTGGAGAAAAAGAAGATGTGTAAATTTAAGTGATTTTCTTTCATAATATCGTGCTTTTAGGAAGTTGATATGCATTGAATTTCCAGTGAGAAAATAGAGTGTACAGCATTTATAGAACATATTTGCCCATGGACCCCTTTGTTCATAGAGCATTCCATGGAGCTAATGCTTCTCAGAACACACTGTAGGGGACATTACATAGAAACTATTTGTCTGTCCCAAGATCATTTTTTTTTAAAGTTAACCAACTTACTTTTAGTTTTTAAAAGCCTCATTATTTATTTATTTAACTATTTTTTCCATAAGGTCTTTATTTAATATACATACTTCATAGGGTGGGGCTTTAACTATTTTTTCACCCAGTAATCAGTTCTCCCAATAGCTTTTATTTAAAAACCTGCATCTTTTAATCATTTACTTTATGATGCACTCTCATTTTTGCCATGAGGTAATTCTTATATATGTATTTAGTGTGTTAAAGTACTATCTGTTCTATTAATCAGACTGTAATTTCATGAACCAGAACCACAGATTGTTTTAGCATAGCAATATATTTAAACACCTCTTTTACTATATTTGAATGTGATATATTTTTACCCATAATATTCATAGATATCTTTACCTATTTATTCTTCCAAATAGACTTTAAAATTATTTTATCATGATCCCAAATAACATTTTATTAATCTTATAATTAATTTGGAAACAATTTGCGTATTTTATAAAATCCAGTGCTCCATTATGGAAAAACGGTTTCTGTTCCTTTTGTATTGAAGTTTTTATTTATATTGCTTAGGAAAGTATTTTAATAGTTCTCATACAGATTATGTGCATTTCTTAATAAGATATTACTATTATGTGAATGGTACCTTTTCTCATTATGTACTCTAATTGGTTATTGCTGCTATACAGAAAAACTATCAATTTTTGCCATTTAATTTGTATCTAATCACTGTAATGAACTTTAATATTAATTCTCAGAGTTTTGTCAATTATTCCCTTGAGTTTTCTATTTAAATAGTCATATTGTCTGCAAATAATAACAAAAATTTATACTCTCTCATTTCAGTATTATGTATTATTGCCTTGGCAAGGAAGTCGATGTAAGCATTGTTATATTTAATTAAATATAATTTTGAATCTTTTTAAAGATAATTTTAAAAATATAGTAGTGATCCTTTTATTCCTAATTCTGTGGAATTTATTTTTTTTAATTAGAAATGAGTGTTGAATGCTATTGAAGGAATTTTTACCAACAAATAACAGCAAAAGAAACCCTATGAGATTTTTTCTTGTATAAATCTGTCTATCCACACATGTATACATAAGTTAACACATTTATATATAGTTGAATATGCCATTCATACAACTACATACACACAAAAACACATCTATGTCTAATGTTACTGAAAAGACGGGCTTTCCTGTGCTAAATTCTCTCTGGTTGTAAAATAAAGCAGCTTCCTAGAGGCTGTGTCTTAGAGCTTAATGCTGAGTCTGCCACACAATTTTCTTGTGTGGCTTCAGATTTCCATAATAAATTATTTTCAGATTTTCCTTGGGCCTCAGGATAATGTTCTCTTTACCTGTTTTTGGTTGTTGTTATTAGACCTTGTGTCATTGTTGGTTTTGTTTTTTCCTCTTTCCTATTCTTAAATCAGAGTCATTCAGTATCAGTGTTCACCCTCAGACAAGGTATAAATTTCCTTTGAAGCTGCTTGTGGTCTAACAGGTGCTAACTGACTCACCTTTTCATAACTGCATAGATCAAACGGTACTTAACATCTATGATTGTCAGTATACATTGGTGTCTAGTTAAAGTCTATCTGGTTCAGTTCTTCTGAACTGAAATGAAACCATTTTCCAACTCCATTGCTTGAATCTCTGGCACCCTAGAGATGGACAGGAAATTCTGTGCTGCACCACTGTAGGAGCTTCTGCCTGTAGACCATTTATGATTCCACACCTGCAGTATGATGTTTTCTAAGATGTAACTTCATGTGTTCAACCCTGCACCACTTGCACAGTTGACTTATTAGAATTGTGTTCTACATATATGGATGTTCTAAGATGTATATGGTGGGGTTGGCTCTGAGACATAAGGAATGGTGTTCAAGGACCAGAGAGAGGCCTCAGGAGCTAAGGGTAGCCCCCAGCTGGTAGCCAACAAGGAAGCAGTACCTATAACCACTTAGAAACTGAGTTCTGCTAACAACCTGAACAAGGTTGGAAGCAGAGTCTTCCCCAGAGCCTCTAGACAAAAGACGTGACCTGCCAACACCTTGGTTTTGGTCTTGGGACACCCTCAGCTGAGAATCTGCTCAGCCACACTGCGCTGGGACTTCTGACCTGCCGAAACTGGAAGATCCTTAGTCAGTGCTGATGAAAGCTGCTAAGTTTGTGGTGTCAGGCCCATATTGCTGTCTGAAGGCTTTCTTTGTCTCCTACTGTCTCCCTTCATTTTCACAGGCATTAGCTCCAACAAATCTCTTGCAAGTAAAAAAAAAAATAACTTGAGGAAATGTGGTGGATGGGCGGGTGGTGAGTGCCTTGATACCTGAAGAAACAACACTTCCACATCATGAGGATGACTGACCCAGTGTTCTGTTAGATAATGACCTGGAGTGTCTACACTGCCGTGCATGCAGTGAGGAAGAAATGAGGTTTCTTCCTTCTGAGTTTCAGGAAACAAGACACCTTTATTGTAAGGAAGAAGTTGAAGGAGACCATTAGTTATTTTTATTATAATCTTCCATTGCTTTGCTATTCAGTGGAAACCCCTCCCAACCATGCTTAACTGAAGCACTAGTACTCCCTCTTCCAGTCTTAACTTTCCAGGTTTCTGTGAGTTTGCATCTTTTTTTCTGTTTTCGTAGGTAATTTACTGGAGAGATTAGAGAAAATAAAGAGTGACTTTGTGGGTGCCCATTCAGTAGAAATCTGGGAAGACCATTCAGCATCTTCAAGTGAGGATAAAGCTCATAGAAACAAATCAGAGATAGTTTAGTCCATTATGTTCTAGAATATTTCAATCTTTTTTTATAAAAGAAGAAAGAAGAGTCAAATAAAATGCCTTTAGTCAGATACTTGGAAACGTCAACTTTAATTTGTATAATGATCACATAATGAACTACTTCAGAAAAAATACTATGACGCTACTTAGACCATATAGATTTCTCAAAGTAGCAATGTGAGACAATGAGAAAAGATAACTATACATGTACCATTAAATATTTTTTCCAAATGATTATTTTGATATAGAAATTTTATTCTAAAGAATAACAAAGCATTTGTAAATTTGCTGGCATACCAATGATTTATCTGACCACTTTCTGAAATAGTTCCCAAGGGATTTTGTAAATTGCCAATCTGCCATTAGATACATATGAGTATGGGTTCTCTAGAGAAACAGAATCAATAGGAGAGAGAGACATACACACTATAAGGAATTGGCTCATGAAATTATGGAAGCTGTAGAATCCAAGATCTTCAGCAGGCAAGCTGGAGACCCAGAAGAGCTGGTGGTATAGTTCCAGTCTAAGTCCAAGGCTTGAGAACCAGGAGAGCCAACGGTGGGAGTTCCAGTCTAAGCCCAAGTTGACAGCCAGGAAAAAAACAATGAGGCAGAGAGAAAGAATTCTTTCTTACTCAGCCTTTTATTCTATTCAGCTTCAGCAGATTAGAGGAGGCTCACCCATACCGGAAGGGACGTCTCTTTTCTTTAGTTACTCTACCAATTCAAGTGTGAATCTTATCCAGAAACACTGTCACAGACATACTCAAAATAATGTTTAACCAAATATCTGGGCATCCCATGGTCCAGTCGTTGACACATAAAATTAACTGTCACAATACTCTATTTTACAACACTATGTCTTAGATAAGTATAATAGCTGAAGAAAACACATTAAAAAATCACCTGACAAACTTAAAAAATAATTTGATTCTATACTATCTAATGCCACTATTGTATTTAACAGAATGTCATTTATTTTCTAGAAAGAAAGAATATGGAGTGAAATGTAATTTAGTCCCTTTCAAAGTTCGTGGCTACTGTGAATTTCTCTTTTCTATGAGGCCACTTCCTTAAAAGTTCACTGGAACTGTGCTGCTTTCTTGTATTTAGAACCCTTGGGTCTTTACGTGAAAAACTCAACACATACCTGACCTGCTGACATCTCACAAACCTTCCATATAACATTTTCATGATTTGGAAATAAATAGTATAAAGTATTATTCAGGAAAAACTGTCCTTATCTCTCTCTCCATATTTAAAATTTATACATTAACGATGTGGTATCAAAATGTTCTAAAATGTTTCTTGATAAAGTGTACCACAGAAGAGCCTTAACATGCTGTAATTCCATTATTCCCATTTTATAGATAAGGACATGTAGGCTTATAGACATGAAATAACTCCCACAAGGTCAGAGGACTAGTTAATTAGTAGAAGAGCCAGAAATGTGCTAGATGAGTAAGCAAATGCAAATAAACTTTATCATATATTTACTCTTTAAAAAGTAGTTATTAATTTAAAAATATACTTAATATATGTAATTTAAATAGATTTAAATAAATTTAAAATAAATGTCATGCATCAGTTAAAGACTTGAACTACAGATGCTAAAACATAGTTCTTAACTTTACCTCCAAAAAGGTGACTTAATTATGGACAAAGAATATAAAATAAAATTTAAGTTGACATTAGAGCCAAGAGAACATTCAAAGCTGAAGGGAAATTGATCATAGTTTGAAGATAGTGAGCTATAGGCACTGAAATTGAGTTATCAGATGTACCCACCTTCAAGGAAATAATAAACAGTATTTCCTTTACTAGTGAATATAAAACAATTTGTAACCTACTTTATGTTACTATAATAGGAGCATCTAATGATAGTTCCCTTTCCTTTTCACATTCTCTTTCATCTCAAAACCTTCCCAGAATACCTAGCAAATATTAATTTATCAATTCATTCAAAATTACTTTCAAATGGGTGAGGATATACAAGATCCCCTCACCCTATTCACATTTTAAATAGACTCATCCGACTGAATTGAGACCCGCTAATATGCGCTCCACATTTCACAATGATTTCTAGATTTTAGAAAGGTCTTTAGCTCTATAGAGTTGTCCTTTATAAAAGTAGGCCAAAAGGATCACATTACTATGTGTAATATACATGTGTATATTACACATGGAACCTAAGCACAACGTGATCAGAAGCCATTTTTTTTTTCTAAGTGGGCATATGGCTATAGCCACTGCAGGATTATCTCTATTTCTGACTCTATCCCTTTGCATTCAAGCTGAATGATACCACTGTTTCATACAGACAGCTCATCTCCAATCACCCTATCTGTGCTAGCTAGAGCCAGCAGTTACCAACCCCCAGTGGTATATATGTGCACTGAAATTCTTGACAATGTGTTCCACCTAACCCTTCTCACTCCTGATATACAGTACTCATCTTTCTGAGCAAGGTATTTAACCCAACACAGATGGTTTCATCATCTATTTCTGGTGATGTTCATTTTTGTTTTTATTGCTTAGGTTTACATAGACCATGAAGACAATTTTATTTTATTTTATTTTTAATTTTATTTATTTATTTATTTATTTATTTTTGGTTACATTGGGTCTTCGTTGCTGCACACAGGCTTTCTCTAGTTGTGGCGAGTGGGGGCTACTCTTCGTTGTGGTGCATGGGCTTCTCACCGCGCTGGCTTCTCACGTTGTGGAGCACGGGCTCTAGGCATGTGGGCTTCAGTAGTTGTAGCATGCAGGCTCAGTAGTTGTGGCTCGTGGGCTCTAGAGTGCGGGCTCAGTAGTTGTGGTGCACAGGCTTAGTTGCTCCGTGGCATGTGGGATCTTCCCGGACCAGGGCTCAAACCTGTGTCCCCTACATTGGCAGGCGGATTCTTAACCACGGTGCTACCAGGGAAGCCCATGAAGACAGTTTTAAAGAACACAGATGTGATATCAGTGGCACATTTATCTCAGCTACACAATAAACTGGACTTAACAATGACTATAAAATTTTCAAAGGTTTGGGGCTAGCTGGCATGCTGATGTTACTCTTTGGTAGCTAGTTTTCTCAGTAATATACCCTTAGTCAAGAAGTAGGAGGTATACACGAGGTATCTATAGATTGCAGAATGGAGACTGTTCTGGTACATGACTGACTTAGAATATCTGGACTTGTAAATTTGGTTCATATCTGAAATATTTCCCATAATATTTTCTTATCTGTGCTGCATCAAATTTTATTATTGATAAAGTCTCAATACACTTATTCTTGAATTTTGTTCTTGGAATTGAAGGTCAGTATATATGCATAGCAAATATCAACAGAAAGTAGACAGTTACTTCTTTTCAAAATCAAGTACTCTCGGGACTACAGAAATCACTATTGTCTATATGGAATTTGTGTTTCCCTTCCAAGCACTGATCCAATAATACTCAACTTATAAATTTTAAAAGAATCATTGCAAGCTTAATTTTATAAGTGAAAGCAGGAAAGTATTATTTAATTTCTTTGGTTAAGTAACTCTACCTGAACATTACATTTAAAAACAATGCAACAACTGTTCTTAGAGCAATATATCATACTTGGTTGATGCTGAAGCATTTACAATTTGAGTATATTGGATGTAGAATTGAAAACTTCTTTTATAATGAAACAAATCTCGGTGAGATTGTTTCTTACCTCTCTCAGTGCTCATCTTGGTTCAGCTGAGCTCCTCTAGATTCAAAGTAAGATGAGAAATGGGCCCAGTGCTCTTGCTAAAGTAGAATCACTAATTTTTAAAAGTTGACAGTACTACTTAAGAAACATAATATTAAATCAGCAACAGAGTACAGTACTTGTAATTATAAAGTAATAGCATGTTCTTGGGGAAGCTGATTGCTTATAACACATCAAAATCAAGTTAAAAAAAAGAGAAAGAGAAGAAAAGAATCCAATTGATGGAGTATGGCCTGAGGGGCATTTCCTGGAATTCAGAGGAAATTGCCTGGATTGATTATAAATGCAAAGTTTCATTAAAAATATAGACCTCTGGAGAACATCTTTCCAAAAGGCAGGCTGAAGCTACCTCATTTTAGACTCATTCTTTCAACTAGCCTTTACTGAGTGTCCATCCACTCTGTACATGAAGAGATTTCAAACAATCCAGCCTTAAAAATGTCTTCTTATTACTCCCATCTCCAATAAAAATTTTGAAACTCTGTCTTCACATACAATAAAGAATGGTTTAATGTTTCCATTTTGAGATGTTTGTTGGTAGGCATTGTTATATATTTTGAAATGAAATGGTAATCGGAGTGATTTTTGTCTATTCATTTTAAGTGTACATTTACTGTAATGTAGACTTCAAGGTTTAAATTTCAAAAAATTTTAACTTCATGTCTGACAAATTATTCATGTTAATTCCAGTTCTCCTCAATGTCTTGAGGACCCACAGGCTAGATAGATTCTTGATAACTCTAAGGAATTATAGATAATTTAGAAAGGAATTAAATAAAAGTACTAAATAAAATGATGATACTATGTTCTTATAAAAGCAGTATAGTTCATATTTAAGAGTGTGGATTCTAGAACAGCTCTTCCCAAGATCAAATCCTATGAAATGTGTGATTTGGGGCATGCTAACTAACTCTCTATGCTTCGGTTTCTTTGTCTGTAAAGTGGGGTTTATAATAGTGCCTCACTCATTGAGTTGTTTTAGGTTGAAGTGAGTTAATACATACAAAGCACTTAGAACAATAACTGGCACATAAAATACTCAATAATTGCAAATTATTAAGGGCATACCTTGGATGTACTGTGTGAACGTCAATTCAAAAACCTTCAACAAAATATTAGCAAACCAAATTCAGCATTGCATAAAGGGACCACACACCATGGTCAAATGGGATTTATTCCAAGGAGGCAAGGATGGTTCAATATCCACAAACTAGTCAATGTTTTATACCACATAACAAAATGAATAATAAAAATCATAGTCATTTCAATAGATGTTGAAAAAGCTTTTGGCAAAATTCAACACCCATTTATGATAAAAACTCTCAACAAAGTGGATATAGTGGACACATACCCCAAGATAATAAAGGCCATGTATGACAAACACATAGCTAACATCATACTCAATAATAAAAACGTGAAAACATGTTCTCTAATATTGGGAATAAAAGAAGGATGTCAACTCTAGCCACTTTTATTCAACATAATATTGCAACTTCTAGCCACAGCAATCAGACAAGAAAAAGAAATAAAAGCATCCAAATTGGAAAGGAAGAAGTAAAACCGTCACTGTTTGCAGATGGCATGATACTATACATAGAGAATCCCAAACATGACACCAAAAAGCTACTAGAACTCATTGATGAATTTGGTAAAGTAGGAGGATACAAAATTAATATACAGAAATCTGCTTGTTTCTATACACTAAACACAAACTATCAGAAAAAGAAATTAAGAAAACAATTCCATTTACAATTGCATCAAAAAGAATCAAATACCTAGGAATAAATCTAGTTAAGGAGGTAAAAGGCCTCTACTTGGAAAACTATAGACACCGATGAAAAAAATTGGAGACAACACAAACAAATGGAACGACATACCTTGTTCATGGATTGGAAGAATTAATATTTAAAGTGATCTTACTACCCAAGGAAATCTACAGATTCAAATGTAATACCTATCATAATATCAATGGCATTTTTCACAGAACTGGAACAGATAATTCTAAAATTTGAATGGAACCACAAAAGACTCTGAATAACCAAAACAATCTTGAGAAAGAAGAACAAAGCTAAAGATTTCATGCTCCTTGATTTCAAACTATACTACAAAACTATAGTAATCAAAATAGTATGGTATGGCACAAAAACAGACACATAGATCAATAGAACAAAATAGCACAGAAATGAATCCACACTTCTATGGGCAATTAATCTATGACAAAGGAGGCAAGAATGTACAATGGGGAAAAGACAGCTTCTTCAATAAATGGTGTTAGGAAAACCTACATGCAAAAGAATCACACTAGACTACTTTCTCACACCATGCACAAAAATAAATTCAAAATAGATTAAAGACTTAAAAATAGTATCTCAAACTATAAAATTTCTAGAAGAAAATATAGGCAGTATGCTCTTTGACATTGATCTTAGTAATATTTTTTTGGTTATGTCTCCTCAGGCAAAGGGAACAAAAGCAAAAATAAACAAATGGGACTACATCACACTAGAAAGCTTTCATACAGTGAAAGAAACTATCAACAAAACAAAAAGACTGTCTACTGAATGGGAGAAGATATTTGCAAATGATATATGCATAAGTGATTAATATCCAAAATATACAAAGAAGTCACACAACTCAACATCAAAACAACAAACAACCCAAATAAAAAATGGACTGAGGATCTGAATAGATATTTTCACAAAAAAAGACATAGATGGCCAACAGGCATATTAAAAGATGCTCAACATCACTGATCATCAGGGAAATGGCAATGAAAACCACAATGAGAGATCACTTCACACCTGACAGAATGGCTATTATCAACAATGCAGTAAATAACAAGTGCTGTTGAGGATGTAGGCCAAAGAAAACAATTATGCTCTGTTGATGGGAATGTAAATTGGTACAGTCTCAGTGGAAAAGAGTATGGAGATCCCTCCAAAAATTAAAACTACCATATGATTCAGCAAGTCCACTTGTGAGTATTTATTCCAAAGAAAATGAAATCACTTATTCAAAAAGATATATGCACCCCTATGTTCCTTGCAGCATTATTTATAATAGCCAAGGTATGGAAGCAACCTACGTGCCCATTAATAGGTAAATGGATAAAGAAGATGTAGTTTACATATATACAATAGAATATTAGTCATAAAAAATTAATGAAATCTTGCCATTTGCAACAACATGAATGGAACTTGAGGGCATTATGCTAAGCAGAATAAGTCAGACAGTGAAAGACAAATACGGTATGATTTCACTTATATGTGAAATCTAAAAAACAAAATAAATGAACAAACATAACAAAACAGAAATGGAGTCGTAGATACAGACAACAAACAGGTGGTTGCCAGAGGGGAAGAAGGTAAGTAGAGGAGAGAAATAGGTATGGGAGATGAAGAGGTACAAACTATCAGTTGCAAAATAAATGAGTAACGAGTATGAAATGTACGGTGTGGGGAATATAGTCAATAATCATGCACTATTTTTGTATGGTGATAGATGGTAACTAAAACTAAACTTACTGTGGTGATCATTTTAAAATGTACAGAAATACTGAATGATTATGTTGTGTAACAGGAACTAGCATAGTGTTGTAGGTCAATTATACTTCAAAAACAAGCAAATGAACAAACAAACTCAGAAAAAGAGATCAGATTTGTGGTTACCAGAGAGGGGGGAGGGGAAGTTGGATGAAGGTAGTTGAAAGGTACAAACTTCCAGTTATGAGATAAATAAGTATTAGGGATACAATGGACAACGTGATTAATATAATTAACAGTGCTGTATGTTCTATATGAAAGTTATTAAGAGAGTAAATCCTAAGACTTCTTATCACAAGAAAAAAATTGTTTTCTATTTAATTTTATACCTATATGAGATGATAGAGGTTCACTAAACTTATTGTGGTAATCATTTCATGATGTACGTAAGTGAAATCATTATGCTATATACCTTAAAGTTATACAGTGCTATATGACAATTATATCTCATTAAAACTGGAAGACAAAAAATTAAATAACGTGGAGACATGAGACTCTTCCTTTCACTTAAACATTTAGAGGCCATTGTAGGGTTATTAATTGGCCTAATTTCACGATTGTATCTCAGGGAATAGGGATGCCTGAGGAGAACAAGAGAGAACGGGAGTATGTCGGTTGGTGGAGCAGTCAGAACACACACATTTATCAATTATGTTCATGGTCTTTTCTGGGCGGGGTTCATGGTGCCCTAAAACAATTACAATAGTGACATCGAACATGGCTGATCAGCAATCACCACAACAAATATAATAATAATGAAAAAGCTCGAAACATTGCAAGAATTACCAAAATGTGACACAAAGTGAGCAAATACTGTTGGAAAAATGGTGCTGATAGACTTGTTAACCACAGGGTTGCCGCTAACCACAGGGTTGTCACAAACCTTCAATTTGTAAAAAACACAATATCTGTGAAGCACAGTAAAGCAAAATGCAATAAAACAAGATATGCCTATATTATCAATCCAACCTTCCCATGGTAAATCAGTAACTGTGAGTGGAAGGAAGGTAGATTTTAAGGTCAGAGCCAATGGAATGGTGCCAGACGCCGTGTCCTGAGCAGCCTCAGCCTGACCTCAGTTAGAGATTCTAAGGGTACCCTCAACTGAAATCCGCCAGGCAGCCTTTGCTTTAGTTTTCCTTTTTAGTTTGCTACTTTATTCAAAACGTCCTCAGATGGTAATCCATCATTCTCCCCGTTCTCCTACTCAATGTGCCTCATATTAATCATTTAACAACAAGATGCTCTAGGCTCTGGAATCCTTAAAAATTAACTCCTTTATGGATTCCTTTCTGAATGTCTCAGGGAAAAAACTATACAGTAAAGAAATTCATTCTTCATTGAATTTTAGAACCAGCAATTAATTTACTTAATCCCAAACAATTTAGTTAAGCTTTATTGTTCACATTTGTTGTGTGTGATCTTAAACTCTTCAGAAATAAAACTCTTCAGAAATAAAACTAAAGAAAACTGCAGATCAGTCCGGTTAATTCAGAATATTCATTAGGAAGATTCTATAAGAAAATGCAATATAGTATAAATTAAGATACAATCAAGTATTGTATGTAGTTCAAGTGGATAGAAAAACTCCTTAATAACATATCTCATGACAAGATTAACCTCATCTCTCTATTCAAATTCTTTGACATAGAATTATAGTTTGAGGTTCTCGAGTGTGAAAAAGCTATGCTTCAAAGTTGCTGAACATTACAATATCAAATGGTTGGAATGAAACTTGAGAAGTTATTTTAGGCCATACTTAAAATGTCCCAGGCAAATGAAAATATACGTGAATCTTAACTATTAAGGAAGCACCGTATCCGTATCTCCACAGCCAGAATAAGAGAATGCTATCATTCCACCAGACAACGGTTCTTCACTCTTTATAGATTTTCTGACTGCCCGAGAGATCCACAGGCTAAAATTGACTATAGAAAACTTTCCTATCAGCCATTTAGTATCTCATTGCCCTCTTACCAATTAGCTTTTGGGATGTAGACAGTGGATTTCAGATTGATTCCATTCCCTGGGATTTCTACAAAATATATTCCGTTCTTCCTATTGTCCACTTGGTAGCAGAGGCACCGAAGTTTCTTCAGTTGGACAGTAGAACAGAAAAAGGTCGATTATCTTAGAGAGCAATGGATTAGCCATGAAAAGGAGAGTTGTCCAAGATAAAATATTTTTATTTTATAAAAGATACTAAATATGGTTGATGCTGGGAGATTGGCTACTAGGTTGTAGCAGGTCCTTTTTTCCCCCTCCAGTTAAATTAGTTTAGAGTGATAAGAAGGCATCCCGAAAAGATGGCTTGAAGTTTTGTTATCTTAATTAACCAAGTGTATAAAGAGGAAAACCATCATCTAACATGAAGAAAACTGAAGGTAACTGAAGCAGTACCCAGAGGAGATAAGACCATGTCACCAACAACACTAGGCTAAATTAAGAGTTTTATGGGCTAATGCAGACTCATGAAACAGCTGAAATATTTTGTGCCTTTGTACATGAGAAAAATACTCAGATTCTGGTATCCCTGCAAAGTGAAGTACCACATGGCCTCTATCCTGAAGCTACTTAAATAACGGCAAATGATAAGGAGAGACAGCATGGCAACTGCCCAAAATGTGTGCATTGTATATGCCAGTTTAGAAATGATATAGAACATAAATACCATTTAAAGAGAAGTAAAATATATTTTTGTATTATCAAACCAAAGCATTTAGAAAGAACTTGGCATTTCTTATGGCTAGAACGTCAAATAGTTCACATGATTCAGACTGAATTTTATGTTGCATAATTTTAGATTGATTATCATAGATATGTTTTTCATATTTGGCCCGGGTTTCCTTTGGCTCAGATGTTTTAAGTGCTTTGTGTGCATGGCTTCTGCATTCACATTGTGCTCTGTCTGTTTTGTGATCTGTTATTAGTATTATGGATTGGAACTCGGGCAAACTTTTATATAAAGTGAAGGCGAGAAATGAAAATTGTCAATATCTTTTAACTGTTAACCCAGGCCTGAGGTAGCATCTGCTCTGCATTTCTAGAGATAGCTGCTTTTCTACCTTCATTCTCTAATTACACCTTCTGGGAGACAGGAATTGGTACCATTTGCCCTTCATTTGCATCATCACAGCAACTCTAGCCTTCATGGCCCTTTGCCTGATAAGTTGCAGAGTTTAGGTTTCTGCTCACTGATTATTCAGCCAGGCTCGCCTCTCCTTGGAAGGCTCCAAGGACGTTTCTGTTCTTCCTTCAGGCCTACAGCATACACTTGAAAAGACCTGTCTTGCCTTCCACCCTGCTCAAACAGTGGTGTATGACATCCTCTCAGCCCAGTTTCACCTCTCCAAAGACTGGAGTGTGCCTATATAAGAGCTAAATGCACAGATTTCTTATTGGAGGCTGAATATATCCTTGTGTTCACTTGAGAATTAACCCTTGAGAAGCATGCCTCGCAGCTTACCTGTGGGTCTGGCTTTCAGAGCAGATTCATTATTTTTCATATTTGGCAGAAGTCGTAAGATATTCAGTGTCTGTCCTAGGGCTATACGAGTGTGCTTCTCAGTATATGTACCTCTAGGGCATTTAATCAACTACTTGTTTGAAGTGTCCCATTGATTATAAAAATGATGCTTAATCTAGAATTTTTTTAGCTTATAAATTGCTACATGGACGTTAAAAACTACAAAAGAACTAACTGAAATCCTAAAGAAATCAGGTTGATGTAGTGCAAAATGAAGTCTTTGGGGACTGTAAACTAATTATCTGAAAATTTACATAATGTAAATGTTTAAACTGTATGATTTAACTGAAACACTTAGATCATTGTGACTATACTTGAGTGGTTCATAGAACTCAAAGCAAAGGATTCAAAAAGTCACATAAAATCCAATTCTCTATGGGAGTTAGGATTTGGTTAGATATGATGATCATATGATTTGGGTTTTGGTACTTTTGAAGTTAGAGAAAAATTTTCCAGTCAAACTCTACTTGACCAAAATGATTTTTCTCTTCTGTCTTTCTCTTCTCTCTTCTCTTCTGATTATAAATTAGGTAACTGCTCAAATTTGGTCTAGTATCACCAGTCAAGAAACTTGTCTGGAGATTGCCTCACAGTTGATCAGAATTAAGAAGGAGAGAATGAAAAGAAATCATTCTGCCTAATAATTCAACATGCAAATAAACAAATAGGATACAGAATAATAATTTCATCAGATGCCACTTGAAACTGATTTCTAGTATACATTAACTTAGCACCTTTACAAGGTAAATATACAAATTAAGTATGCTGGAATCTAATGCATTGTAATGATCTGTAATCATAATTTGACAAACACACAAACATCATTCAGTGGCATATTCTTAGAGGTTTCACTAAGATTAACTAAACAGATAATAACAGCAAGGAAAAAAATGATTGCCTGAAGCTAACAAACTCTGAGAACATTTCAGGTGTTTGAAGACAGCTAGTGAGGTCCAATTTTTTTCTTCTTTGTACTAAACACCATCTTTCTCTAAACCATTACACTATGGGACTTTTTCTGAATATTTGGACTTAAAGTACACTTTCCTTTCATTAGGCCATTGAGTTCTTTGCCACACCATTAATTTTCTGTAAGATGAGTTATCATTTTAGGTACATACCTTACAGCATCCCGTATAGATTATAAGCTCCTTGAATATGGAACAGAGAAGTGTAGAGAATGAGAAAGACATCCTATTTACCTTCCAATGATGAATTTCTGTGTGTACTTTCATCACTGTATCCTCCCCAGATCAACGCCATACCTGGCACTGGTTTGACCTTGTCTCAGAGACTCAGGGTAGGTCAGTAGAAAATCATTAAGTCTGGATTAAGTGAGGCTAATTCCAGATTGAAAGAAATCTTTAGGAAACTACAGATGGCTGAAATCCAGACATAAGATGTGTTGGACTCAAGACTTCATATGCCCTTTGGGAAGTAAAAAATGTTAGTAAAGCCATAACCATATATTTGAAGTTGACATATATCCCAGGTTTGGAAATCTCCATAATACTAAATTACTATGTAGAGTTTACGGGAATGGCAGACCCCTGTCGTTCTTTTTTTTTTTTTTTTTGGCTGTGCTGCGCAGCCTGTGGGATCTTAGTTCCCCAAACAGGGGCTCACAACAGTGAAAGCACGGAATCCTAACCACTGGACCACCAGGGAATTCCTGAAGAGATTCTTATATTGAGCAACAGTATAGGCTTAGTGACCTCAAAGCAATTTTGTTTCTTTTTTTGGTTTTTTTTGAATCTCTATAATACCAAATTACCATGTAGAGTTTATGGGAATGGCAGATCCCTGCCATTCTTTTTCTAATCAACTCTCTTGAAAAATCCACAAAGGTAAGATACCAGGTAAATGGTACATCCAAGTCTGGTCCCTTTACACAAACTCAGGTTATTCACACAATCTGGTGGCAGGTGAACACAAACACCCATAACACACTTGACTCCCAGCTCTGGCATTAGTCCAAACCTATTTCTATTTGTCTTCTCTGACCCACTGTGTGTTGCTCTCATCTTCCATGATTCTCCAACCCTGTCTTTTCTCCAGTAATTTGGATCCTCATATTTGCTCTCATTACTTGATGATTATCAGACGTGATTTTCTGGCTCATCGGTGGTACTCCTTGAACACAGGCTCTTTTGTTTACCTCTGTATTAGTTAATTGAAGACTACTATCAGAAGTAAACTCCTGGGGACTTCTCTGATGGCGCAGTGGTTAAGAATCCGCCTGCCAATGCAGGGGACACGGGCTCGATCCCTGGTCCGGGAAGATCTCACATGCCACGGAGCAGCTAAGTTCGTGCGCCACAACTACTGAGCCTGCGCTCTAGAGCCCGCAAACCACAACTACTGAAGCCGGCACACCTAGAACCCGTGCTCCGCAACAACAGAAGCCACCACAGTAAGCAATGAAGAGTAGCCCCCCGTTTGCTGCAACTAGAGAAAACCTGTGCACAACAACGAAGACCCAGCACAGCCAAAACTAACTAACTAAATAAATTTATTAAAAAAAAAAGTAAACTCCCAAAATTTGGAGGTTTAACCCAAATATATTTACCACTTGCTCACATAATAATGACATAGTTTCTGTTTGGCAAGTGGCTTACCTCAGCTTGGGGAAACACAGACTCATGTTCCCTCCAGTCTGTTGCTCTGTCATTCCCTAGGGATTCAGAGCTCTCTGCAAGCCATAGCCAGAAGGGGAAAGGGAACAACAGCTCTACTTATGGGAGGAGGAACATGAACTCTGATGTAGAGTGAAATGGCTTTTGTACAGTCAGTTTCCACCAGCAAATATAAAGTATTTACAGACCAATTCCCACCAGCCACTTGTTTGGGAGGTCTCCTGGGCATTAATTCTCTCTTGTTTCCAGCCTGCTATACGTGTAGACACGAAAGACCTTATCTTCTTGCAAAGAGATGCAGATGCCGGCAGATGGAAATCAAGGCAAGCATGCTTTAAAATAGTTTATTCCAAACAGTATGGAGGATCCTCAAGAAATTAAAAATAGAACTACCATATGATGCAGCAATCCCACTTCTGAGAATATATTCAGAGGAAACAAAAAGACTAACTTGAAAAGATATCTGCACCCCCAAGTTCATAGCTATTATTGGCTACTACGTATAATAGCCAAGACATGCAAACAACTTTAAGTGCCCGTTGATGGATGAATGGATAAGAAGTCATGATGTGAGATACATACACACATACACACACACACACACACGCACACGCACACACACACACACACACACATATATATATATATAAATGAATATTAGCCATAAAAAACAAGGAAATCTTGCCATTTGCTATAACATGAATACATTAATGGACCTTGAGGGCATTATGCTAAGTGAAAGAAGCCGATCCAGTTTTAAGATAAATAATTACTAGGGATATAAAGTACAACATGATGGCTATAGTTAACACTGCTGTATGGTATATATGAACATTGTTAAGAGAGTAAATCCTGAGTTCTCATCACAAGGAAAAATTTTTTTCTTTTTTTTAAATGTTTTTTAAATTTTATTTATTTTATTTATTTATTTTTGGATCTGTTGGGTCTTCGTTGCTGTGCATGGGCTTTCTCTAGTTGCAGCTAGCAGGGGCTACACTTCGTCGTGGTGCGCAGTCTTCTCATTGCAGTGGCTTCTCTTGTTGTGGAGCATGGGCTCTAGGCGTGTGGGCTTCACTAGTTGCAGCACGCAAGCTCAGTAGTTGTGGTGCACGGGCTTAGTTGCTCTGCGGCATATGGGATCTTCCCGGACCAGGGCTTGAACCCGTGTCCCCTGCATTGGCAGGTGGATTCTTAACCACTGTGCCACCAGGGAAGCCCCTCTTTTTCTTTTTATTATATTTATATGAAATATGAAATAATGGATGCTAACTAAACTTACTGACGTATTAATTTCGCAATCTATGTCAGTCAAACTATTATGCTGTACACCTTAAACCTATATGGTGATGTATGTCAATTATATCTTAAGAAAAAAAATGGTATGCTCCAGTGCAGTACTGGTGGGATACTGCCAGTATCTGCTAAAGCAGCTTATCACTTCTAGTAATAATTTCTGTAGGGTAATACTAGCTTCTGGCATATAAGCTACAAAATTTCAGCGACTCAATACAATGAAGTTTATTCACACTCACATAAACGAGCAATATAATGCTTCTAGCTGGTGGGCAGCTTTCTTCCGTTTGTTGTTTTCTGAGAATGATGTTCCACCATCTTTTGACACAGCTGTCTAGCAGTGCTTCATGTCTTCTGTACTCAGGTAGTAGGAAAGGAAAGAAAGTTAGGAGAGAGAAAATTCATTTGGTTCAGAAGAGACCCACATCATTTTTCCTCACATTGCACTGTCAGGTACAGTCATATGGCACCATTTAGAAGTTATAAGGGCTTAGAAATGTGGTCTGAGGCTGGGCAGTTTCTTTCCAGCAATGATTCAAAGCTAGGGAACTCCAAACCTTGAAATCACATGTAAGAGATATGTCCACTTTGAACTCTGTGATGAGGGACCATCAGAAAAGCCCACATAGAATTGAATTGGATCCAAATTTGCCCTGATCTTTGAGCACAGCCATCTTGAACTCAGCACACAGTAATGCTTGTTGCAGTTGGGACTCTTCCGTAGGAGAAACTGAAATAGCTAAGCAAACACATTTTTCAAAGTTGTGTGAATGAACATTGCTCTGCATACTTGTTCTAAACCTTGAAGCAGAATATTATACACAGAACTGAATTTCCATATGTAGAAACTGTAAAATTGCTATTTGCAAGTCATGTTCATTTGTATACCAGAAACCTGCCAGCGATGCACCCAAAATTCATTTGTAGCTGCTATTTATAGCAATATCAGCATTCAAGTTTTTATGTAAAAATAGCACAGTGGAGCTACTGGTGTAATAGTAGCTAACATTTATTCATTCATACATGAATGTTTATTTGATCCTTGTAGAAAAATATATTAGGACCTATATTTAATATTAGATAGAAGAAAACTGTGAGGACTAAGAGAAAGGTTAAGGCCAAATATCTAGATAAAAACTGGAGAAACATATTAAGTAATACTGAGACTCGTTCCAAACATCTGTGTCCTTGACGTTATGTCAACAGCAGTAAAGAGCCTTACACGCTCAGAGGCCAGATTTCCTTTCTAACCACAGCCATGACCATAACCATAACTGCTCAGTGAGCCAAGGTCTAGCTGAGAAATGGTCCACTGGGCATAACCTGGGAGCTCTGTGTGGACAAATGTTAGCAGACAGTTCCTAAAAGGCTGTGGTGAGGTGGCAAAGGATTGCCCACCTACACGATTAGTGAATAAATTATGGATAATTTTTTTTCTTTTCTGGATATTTCCTTTCTTAAACAAAGTATAGTTTTATAATTAGAGATAAAGTTGAGAGATGCTTCCGGTTTCAGTTCCAACATGTAATGAAAGTTGTTCTCTTTCTTACAACAACCAAAAAGCTAGACAACCTGAAAGTCAGTAACTTTTACTGGACCCATCAGAGAACTAAGGTCCCAGGGCAAATCGCTGCATCAAAATCTGGAGGCAGGTGCATCCTGAGAGATACTGAACTGAGATCTGCTTACCTGGGAGAGGAGTAGCTGGAGCCATGACCTGGTCAGAATGTTTAAGGGTAATCCTCACAAATTGCTAAAGGCTGACTGTGGACTGGGGGAAAAGTGAGAAACTCCTGTGGGTCCAGTCTTATGGGAGCCCCATGCTTTTCCTCCAGGAACACTTCCAGTTTCTCAAATGGAAGATCTGAGAAAGATTGGGAATTATATCCAGAACCTTGCCTGTAACAAAAGCCTGCTCTCCAGGGGAAAGCACTTGGCCATAGCACAATTCTGAAACTTTATCCCAGCTGGGGGATAATGATATCTGGGCGGTGAGTTTATAGATGGGTTGCTAATAATTGTGAGTATGTGATTTTCCTTACGCTTATCTGTATTTTCTTATTTTCTCAATGAACAGATACTATTACTTTCATAGAAAATATTATAAATAAAATTTTTATGAAGAACAAACTGAGAGGGAAAATTAGTGCAAGAGGGAAACTGAGATAAATAAGGTAGGCCAAGTCCTCTGGGAAGATAAAAGACAGACTGAAAGAGACAGAAACATCAGATATGAATCTAAAAAGAAAAACCTGAGTGGATCTTGTGTCCAGAAGTAACAAAAGCTTATATTCCTACTCGCCATCTACTTGGATGCCCTGAGAGTGGATGTTCTGTATAAAAATCGCTGTATTACATGCACTACTTCCAGTAGAGCATTTTTTTCTTTTAAATAGTTCTCTTGTCAGGGGTTCTGCTCTAATTCCCTCTGCCTGAAAGAAATCCGTGGGAGGGCAACTGAGGTTTTTTTTTGCTTTTTTTTTTTTGGGGGGGGGTACACGGGCCTCTCACTGTTGTGGCCTCTCCCACTGCGGAGCACAGGCTCCGGACGTGCAGGCTCAGCGGCCATGGCTCACGGGCCCAGCCGCTCCGCGGCATGTAGGATCTCCCCGGACTGGGGCACGAACCCGCATCCCCTGAATCGGCAGGCAGACTCCCGACCACTGCGCCACCAGGGAAGCCCTATTTGCATTTTTTAATCATGTGGTTACCATCCTTCTCTGCTGCAACACTTAAACGCTCCTGGAAGAAGTTCTCCCATGCCCTGGGCTTAACTAAGTAAGCTTCTCTTGCCCTAGACCTTGGAGTTGAATATATTAAGAGTCAAATTCTGTCAGTGGAAGAATGCTATGGTTCATACAGTTGAAGCTTATAGGCATCTGGCTTAAAAACGTAAACATTTATCCACTCAAACTATCAGAGATTAATTCAAAAGAAAGTAATGTTTTTCTAGGCACATTGAATCAGACTGCACTTCATAATAAAGTTTAGAAGTTCTTTGCTGGCTAGTAGAATTTGTAGGTAATATGATACAAATTAACACATTGGGGTAGGGCAATTTTCTTTGAAAATGGAAAAAGTCCAAAATTCTAAAACTTTATTATTTTAATGTCAAAGGACCTGTGAGAGCAGTAGTTGACCTAGCACAATGCCTGGCTCAGAGAAGGTGCTTAAATAATTTGTTTTTATTAAATCTGAATGTTGTCCAGGCCTTTCATTCCACAGTGGAGGAAACAAAGACCTGGTGAAGTTAACTGACTTGCCAAAGGAAAATAAATTGTAGGGCCAGGACCAGAGCTTACATTTAGAAGCAAATTTCTAAACCAAACATAAAAACCCCGAATCACGATTTTAACAGTTAAAATTTCAAGTCATGATTTTTCCCAAGAGAAACACTTTCTGCCATCTGTGATTACACATGCAATTGGTTTCACAATGAATAGTATTACAGTAGTAGCCCAACAGTCCAATGTGGCATGCATTTAAATATTAGCTACTTAAAAACAATCAGCTTTTTGAAGTATAATTTGCATGCAATAAGATGCACCCATTTCAAGTATGAAGTTTAATGAGTTTGGCAAAGGTGTACACGTCTGTAATCACCACCCCAAAGAAGATTTAAACATTTCCACCACCCCGCAAGATTCCCTCCTGCCTCTTTACAGTCATTTCCCCCCATCTCCTACCCCAGCCCCAAACTTCCCATCACATATGTTAGAGTTGCCTATTCTAGAATTTCATATACTTGGAATCGTACAATATCTACTCTATTTTGTGTGGCACCTTTTGCTCAGCCTAATGTTTTTGAGATTCACTCATGACTGTTCCTTTTTCTTGCTGAGTAGTATTCCATTGTATGGATAGACCAAATTTGTTTGTCCATTCACATGTTAATGGACATTTAAAGTTATTTCCAGATTTGGATGATTATGGATAAAGCTCTTATCAACATTTGTATATGAACATTGTTCTCATTTCTCTTACCAAATTACTGCTGGTAAAATGGCCACGTCATATGTGTTAAGTGCATTTTTAACGTATAAGAAATTGCCACATAGTTCTCCAAGCTGATAGCGCTATGTTACATTCCCACCAGAAGCATATGGAGAGTTCTAGGTGGTCTGTAACTTCAGCAATATTTGCTATTTTAGTCTTTTTAATTTTAGTCATTTTAATAGGCGTACAGTGGTTTCTCGCTGTGCTTTTAATCTTCATTTCCCTGATAACTATTAATGTTGAGCATCTTTTCATACGCTGACTGGTCATTTGTATATCTTTCTTTGTGAAAAATCTGTCAAATTTTTTGCCCATTTTCTATTTGGGTTGTTCATCTTATTACTGAGTTGTAAGAATTCTTTATAAAACTTAATAAAGTCCTTTATCAGATATATGTACTGCAGATATATGTATTGCAAAGGCTAGCTCATGACTTGCTTTTTTACTTTCTAAATTTGGTATTTTGAAAAGCAGGACTTACTCATTTTAATGAAGTATAGCACAGTTGACCCTTGCAAAACACAGGGGTTAGGAAAGCCTACTCCAACCCTCCCCCACAATCAAAAATCCTTGTATAACTTTACGGTCAGCCCTTTGCATCCGGGTTTCACATTTACAGATACAACCAACCATGGATTGTGTAGTATGTATTTATTGAAAAAAAAACTGCGTGTAGGCGGGTCCATGCAGTTCAAATCTGTGTTGTTCAGAGGTCAACTGTACATATTGTTTTGTTTATAGTTTGTGCCTTTTGTGTCATTTCTAGGAAATCCTTATCCCAAAGACAAATATTTTCTATGTTTTCTTCTAAAAGTTTTAACTCATACATTTATGTCTATGATGGGTTATGAGTTAAATTTATATACAGTGTGAAGTCAACATTCATTTCTTTCCCTCATAAGAATATCCAGCTATTATAGTACAATACATTGAAAAAGCTGTTCTTTCCTCTATTGAATTGCTTTGGCATCTTTGTCGAAAATCAACTGACCATATGTCTATGGTCCTATTTCCAGACTGTTTCACTATTCTATATATCCACCTCATGCTAACCACACTGCTTTTTTTCTTTTTGAAGTATAGTTGAGTTACAATGTTGTGTTAGTTTTGAGGGTACAGCAAAGTGATTCAGTTATACTAATATATATACATATATATGTGTATATATGTTCTTTTTCAGATCCTTTTCCATTATCGGATATTACGAGATATTGAATATAGTTTTCCCTGTGCTATACAGTAGGCCCTTGTTGGTTATCTATTTTATATATAGTAGTATGTATCGGTTCATACCAGACTCCTAACCACACTGTCTTGATTCCTGTATTTTTACTGGACAGTGTGCAGGAAGGTGAGGGGTTGCATACAAAGAAGGAAGGAAAGAGGAAGAGGACTTTTCTGGCAGAAAATGGTGCTAGTTTTCACATGGCAGAAGTAAAAATAGTCCTAATTCAGAACAGTAAAGTTCAAAGCAACCATTTCTGTTTTTAATTAATCAGTTATACATTGCTAAGTGATTGTGTGGCCTATATGTGCAGCATACGTGCTGGGCACAGTATGAAGGCGTTTAGTTGCCCCTATTGTCTTACGAATGACTTGATCTTGTTGCTTACTTCTTTTGTGGCCTTTTATTGATACATCTTAGGAGTGATTCAATCAATTAGTTAACATTTTCATGATGAGATAAAAATATTTTTTCAATATGAGATGCTATTTAGGATGTGAACAGTTTTTTGATGAAGTAATTTATATTAGTTATAAATTTAAAGCATCTACTCAGTTTCTTTTTAATAATTTGGTTAAACCGAGTAAGATATGGGTGACTGGAGCGAACATTATTGATTATGTACTATTTGCCAGGTGCTATAGTATGTGTTTTACATGACAGTCAAATATACTTGACCCATGAGCACCACAGCTTTGAACTGTGGGGATCCACTCATAGGCAGATTTTTTTCAAAACAGTACTACACAACCTGAGGTTGGTTGAATCTGTGGATGCAGAACTCTAGATAAGGAGGGACCGTGTATATAGAGGACCAACTATAAGTTATATGCGAATTTTCAACTGTGCACAGTGACAGCGGCCCTAACCCCCGCGTTATTCAAGGGTGAACTGTATATAATTGCTGTACTTTATTGAGTGCCTATTATGTTCTGAAATTATCCCGCTTAATTCCTGTAACAATCCTGCAAGGTAAATACTATTCCCATTGTACACGCAAGGCCACTAAACTCAAGTACCTTGCCCTAATAGGAAGCAGTGAAAAATGCCCTAAAATCTAGCCTAATTTGGCCTTCAAACTCAGGATCTTCCCACTTTCTGTATCATATTCACATGCCCCATGACAATATTCTATATGTTGCATGAATGTCAGGGCAAAATCTAAAGTTCAAGTGGTAGTTTGAGCACTTCAAGCAAATCCATAAGCCTTCTCCCAGGTATACTCAATGAATATCAGTTTCCTCCTCCTCAAAATGGAAAAAGCAGTGAGCTGAGGGCTAATAGAATTTAATCTGAGAAAGTATGCCTTTATGTTTGCCGGGCTAACAGTCTTCATCTAACTCATTAACGGTGAGACAAGGAGAGAGAGTCTAAGGGGAGACGAGAGAGGATGAGCAAAGGAAATAATAGCGACGTATGTAATATGCAATATAGTACTCAAAGGAGATAATCTTATAATTTAAGAAAATCCATTAAGGGCAGGTATTATTACTTTAGAGATAGAGAAAGCAAAGATCTGAGAAGCTAATGCATTAAGCCAAAGTCTTACAAGTTGCAGAGAAAGGAGCTGGAAGGCTAAACTGGGCACTTGGCACTGGTACTAGAAAGCAATGGGGCACCGAGGTAACGAGGTAACGTCAGAGAACAAAAGAGTGATTTGTGAGGTGAGGGAGCAAGGAGGAGAGAGGGTAGGTGTGAGATCACTTAACTGTTCTTTCTGAAGCTGAACTCATTTCACTGATCTTATATCCCCACTCTTGCTGCTCTGGCACGTACTTACAACTAATTCATTTTCTTTTATCTAAGATTTTAAAGTACCTCTGAGAAAGACGGGGGTATACAAATCAAATTAGAATCACAATAGGTTGGGAACTGATCCAAGGACTTAATATAAGACCTAAATAATAGAAAGCAAAAATAGCAGAAAACTGAGGTAGTTTGCATTCCTATGTCTTATGAATAAAACTACAATAATGACATCATCTCTTGTTCTTTAAAAGAATAGTGCTGTTAACATTTTGACTTGAAGCAGTAGAGAATGGTCTTTCAAAATAGGGCATCAGTGTGATCCACAGACTTTGGGTCTTCTCATGGGATGGCACCCATTTTCCCTACCTCTATCTGTCCCATAACAGGTTCTAAAGGGGGATTAAATGAAATTACAAATACATGCGCACACACACACACACACACACACACACACACACACACACACACATTCCCATGCAGTATTCAGGGTTGGATTTTTTTAATATGGAGAAAGCCCAGTGTCTTGATTCTACTTTTATGACCTTATCTCAGGTACTTTGTATATTATGTGAGTCATTTCAACATAAGTGACGAATCAGCCAGTCTTGATCAGAGGTTCTCAAATATAAGTGCTTTCAGGGGTCAGGCGAGGGCTAATTATAAGAAGACTGGCAGGGAAATGCAGCAGTTGTGCCATATATAAAAGCGTTCTAATTTTGCTTCTTTTAAAGACTGTCCTTTCTAAACAAAATACACTTAGAGACCCAATTTGAGACCTTTGGACGAGATTAACTGTTTTGATCAATTGTCTGCCACATTTAAAAGGAAATGTCTAATTTGAAAGATTTAGCATGAAGAGAACTTTAATAAATGATTTGATTACATAATCGTGTGTGTGTTTCGTATAGAAACTCAGATTGAATCTACATAACTCGTAAGAAGGAAGAGATATATGTCAATCATATATATTTATCTATTCAATAGCAAAAAATGAGACTAAACGATCTTTGGGGCAAAATTGACAAGTTGTTGAACCAAATTGATAAGGGTACATGATCCAATAGCTACATAGATAAATCCATGCTTAAAGACAGATCTTTTCCAACTTTTCATTCAGATATTTGGTCAGTATCAGGTGAAGCTTACTCAAGTTATATAGAATTAACTACCTCTTAACAATTAGATAAAACCTTCCTTGATATATAAATGTTTGACATACTCTTCCTTCCTAAGTATAAGATTATGTTTGTGATGGACTAGGCAGTTAGGACAAGAGCTTTTGATCTCAAAAGATCACAATTTTGTGAATTCAAGTATCCTATCTGACCTATACATTTTAAAAAGCAATGGGCAAAAAGTTATCCTAGAGTGTAAATTTCAAATCTGAAAAGTCAGTAAACTTATGGCTCAGATGAAAGTTTTAGAGGCATATAGCCTCTGCTGATTTTCAGGTGTTAAAGCAGTAAGAATATGTATCATCTTGTTACTGACTCTAGCTGCTGAATTTAAGTGGTCATCGACCAGATAGCTGATTTAAGAGATTCCATATTTACAGTTGTACATGTCCTTCTCTTCTTCAGGGAAATAGGCTTTAAAAGCCAAGAGATATCAAGTGAATAACACTCCATAAACCAATATTCTTAATAGACTAATCTGATTGTCAATCAGCTTTTGCACCTATCTGAAGAAACATTTGACAGACATTTTGCCTATATTCATTTATCAAGGGTCTAAAAATAGATTTAATTTAATAACATTAGTGTTCAACTTGTCCAATGTTCGGATCTTATTCCAGGGGGAACAATGCTTGTAGCAATGGTAAAATTAGGAAAGTTGTTTTATGTCGCATTAGTTAACATATGCAAGCTTATTTAACATGTGGACGGCAAATAAGTGTAATTACATTAAAACAAGGAGCTGTAGCGCAGAAGCAATAAAAATAGACTAGGTTGTATTATTAATTCTTGTGTTAAGGGTTTTGAGCCATGTTGATTGGCCTGAATTTTTTGATTTTGTTATGGTACAAAGGGATTGTTTGAAGTAATTTGTCCCCGAGAGAGGCTCACAATCCCAAGCGGGTTTCAATTCAGCAAAGCAAATCTAATTTTGTTTGCTTTATGCAAACCAGAAGGGGCTGTGGTTCATTCTGTTTTCACTGGAGGGGAAAGGCGCACTAATGGGACCTGCTGAAATGCATGCATTGCAAACATCATACCCCTGCATATATTAAATTTAGCTACGTGATGCTCTGTGTTCATCATCTCATTGTGTACACAGATACGCTTTAGAACAAAGCCTTTTAATAGCGAGGGAACCTTACTACATTATGTCAATACTCTATTGTATTTATATTTAATGCCGCCATTGGAATACCTGCCCTTAGCTAGAGTATGTTCATACTTGTGATCATTTTGCATTTTAGCTACTCCTTATGTGAAAGTGGGCTATACACTGTTATGCTGGAGCTTAAAGCCAACATCTGAAGATTAATTATATGTAGATCGATAAAGGTTTCTAATTTTCCCAGTCTCCGCCCCTACACATATACCCCTTGGATACCTAAGTGAAATTAGGGAGATTCTTAGTGCCTTGTTGAAAGAATGGGACACATCCCAATCTGAATATTCAAACTGGAAGATAAATGGAGGATAATAATATCTGCACAACAGGTAACGCTAAAGACAATCTCCATCCCTGTGACAAATCACCATCCTCCTACCTGCCCCTTCCCCCTCCCACAACACACTGTGATCTTCCCTTGACTTGCCAGATTCAGCTATGCTGCCAGGTACATTTGATCAAATTCATCAAAATTAGAGGGTGCATGAGATGGGAAGGGAAACCAGTACATGATAGATGATAATGCAGTTATTGGCTAGGTGAATTTATTCACATAAAAATGGAATTATTTGTCAATTAAAATTGCATAATGACTGCATCTCCTGTCATGCCGGCACTGTTTTCAGTGTGTTTTTGTTTTGAAAACAGTTCCAATACTGCAAATAGACAGACACATCTCCAAACCCTTCAATTTGTCATTAGACATTTGGCGGCATGCCTATTTTGCTGTTAATTTTCCAAAACTACATTAATTTGCTGAATGACTTCTGTGAATCAGTTCACATAAAATTCAAGATGATACTTGTCATGTATCAAAGAGTGACTATTAAACGCATAGGTTACATGTAAAAACCCACTGTGTGAATCATTTTGAATTCTGTGTTTTAAGTTCAAACATGGGTTAGCATTAATGATTTTTTTCCTTTTCCTAATGGAAATTGCTTAATGAAACATTACAAGTATAATCTTCCTATTTTTTTTTTCTGCTTCTGCTTATCTGTTTCTTCAATTTACCAGTGTATACATTCTTAATTTGACTTGATTTGGAACACAAGAGACACCTCAGGCAGTGGAAATTCAATGGTGTGACCAGAAATAATTGTTTAATATTGTGACATAAGAGATTTGATCCTCACGGTATACTGTATCTGACAGTTGTGTAATTTAAATATTGAGAGAGATTACTCTGTACATAGAACCAAATAGCAAGATCACATGACATTCTTAGTGGGATGTACTTGCTGATAAAAGAGGGCATTGAGTTGAGAAACATTATAATAGTTAACTGGCCTTTTGTAGCATAAAATCGTAAAATAGTAATATGGTAATTATTAGAAATGCTCATTTGTTTGTATATATACTTGCTCGCTTTACAAAATATGTTTAAAGAAAAATGTTGCCTTGGTCCTGACATGCGTATTATCCAAGGCATTCTGACCAGATATTCCAGGACAGAGCACACTTTTTATTTGAATATATATATTCAAATATATATAAAACATACATTTTTATGTGAATATATATATTCTGTGTGTGTGTACGGTATACTATATATATTTATGTATTGTATATATATATATGTATACTGAGTATATATACACAAAAATATGTGTGTATGTCTATATTGTATAACACTCTGTGTATAACCCTGGACAACATATGAAATATTTTTATTATAATTATTTAAATAAATTATAAATTATTGTAATTTAATTGGCTTAATGCACCATAGAGGTTGAATTAAGGGGAAAATAATTATAGAACCCCTAGTGAGTTCAAATCTGCTACCAACACCAAAAGAAATTATTTCACTTTTAGTTTTTAAGCCTAGATAGGTGTATGTGACCCAAAAGCCCCAATATGGAAAGATAGCTAGTTCATTGCCACCTCTGAACACTTCCAACCTTGATCACATTTTCCCAGTTCACCTCCTAGTTTAACTTGAACGGGAAGCTTGGAAAGGGTGAGGAGAGAGAAAAGTGCTGGCTGACAGTCCCGCTGTTGTGCTAATCTGAGGTTCAATTACTGCCAATTCAGGCTAAACTGATACCACATTCGGTAAGATTGGCAAAATGTTACACTTGGTGAGAATGAATATACACTTTTCTTAATAAACCAACTTATCCTAATAAGAATATCTTCCCAGATTGAGTTCTAGTGTTCAAAAAGCATTTGGAGATGTCAGACTGGAGGAAATGACTTTAATCTCTTAGTAAGGTTTTATGGAAGGCAGGAAACAAGCAAGCTCCGCCCCCTGCACACCGGAAGTCCTGCACAGACGTGCCTCTTAACCTTGAAGCACTGAAGGCAGTCCCAGCTCAAGTTCCTCTTCACCTCAGCAGCCTAAGATTCCCATGGGAAGTTAGGTCCCTTCTCAAAGAACTTCTACCCGATGGTGTGCTGATAAATGTATAACAATCAGCTCTCTGGAAAACAAAAACAAAAAAAAGCAATAACTCTGACTTGTAGTATGGGTCAATTCCAAGCTACTAGTGCATCATAGGGAGCAAACACAAAGTATCACACCATTCCATACTATTTCCACCATACAGACACAATACATGTAAATAACCTCAAGAGTACAGAGTAAAATGTAGTAAAATAAGAAGTTATTAAGTTTGGGTTGGGTCATTTGTAGAGACGTGGATGGACCTAGAGACTGTCATACAGAGTGAAGTAAGTCAGAAAGAGAAAAACAAATATTGTATATTAGCACATATACGTGGAATCTAGAAAAATGGTACAGATGAACCGGTTTGCAAAGCAGAAATAGTGACACAGGCGTAAAGAACAAACGTATGGACACCAAGGGGGGAAGTGAGAGGGGCGGGTGTGTGTGGTGGTGGTGGGATGAATTGGGAGATTGGGATTGACATTTATACAGTAATATGTATAAAATAGGTAACTAATAAGAACCTACTGTATAAAAAGTAATTAAATTAAATTTTAAAAATAGTTTGGATATTATATTCCTCTTGATATAATGTATCGAATTATAAGTTTTTACACTTTTATGTCAGTTTTTCATAATGACTGTGTGTAACGAAAAGCTTGCAAAATCCTGAAAATTGAACAATCGGCCCTTAGGAGTTAGTGCAAAGCGGCCTCACATTCTACAGCATCCCTCCCATCTCAGCACTCGTGCCACGCAATTAGCTCCCTGGTTCATTAACATCGATCCAGAGATATGCCTCATCAAATGGGAAAACCTTTGTTCTGGCAATAAGCAAAATAACTTCTTGTCGATCAGTTGCTCCTAGTATAGTTGTGTAGTACTGTCTCCACCTGTATTTTCCGTGGTGCATTCTTTTTTCTTGTCATCAGAGGCCCTACTTGGACCTTTATTTTCTTCAACTGCATGGGGACACGGCCTGTGTCTGCATTCCTTTGTCTAAGAAGAGTGATTCTGCACTCACACATAAAGAAGGGGAGAAAGAGAGCTACTATACAATGGTGTGGAGTGCTATGAAATTTAACTGACACGAGTCTGGGAAGACTGCCTGATCTGTATTTGGAACAATGCTATTTTGTTTAATTTGATATATGTGTGGGCTTTTTATTCAAATAGAGTTGAACAGTTTGTTCCAGCAGGAAAAAAGGGATGCTTGTTACAGAAAGGTTATTTATCGTTCACTATAACACTTGGCATTCTGAAGAAACTTGCGAGGATTCTCCTTTTTGGGGGCTGTCTGCTGCTGTCCTAGCCTCTATACAAAGAGATAAATCAAAAGTTGAAGGAAAGCTCCTCGGAGGCTGACTCAGGGCAGAGGTTTAGATGCCCTCAAATGACGGTGCTTCTCTGCCTTTAAAATTCTTCAGTGACCCATTCCATCACTCATTTTTGCTGCTAATTGGACATTTTAAAGTATGAATTCCCACTGCTTCAAAGATTCAATGCCAACATCAATTAACACCTTCTGGGGGAAAAGTATATGGAAGAAGGGCCAAAGAAATCTTAGCAGTGTAAGCGCAATTGAACTTTGCTATCCCAGGCAATATTTTTATTCAGCATTGCTCTAAAATGCTCGTTTTTACACTGTAATTGCAGCTTTTTCTCTTGTTTATTTCCTTGATCTCAACACAACCACTGTCCATTTGAACTCAATTCAACTTTAATTCATTTATGGTCAATTTCAAGAGAAGGTTTGCAGATGACCGTACAGGTGACCCTCACCCTAGGAGATAAACATGTCCTATAGAACTCAGATGCTACCAACTTTTCTCAGATCAGTAAAAGTAAAAAAAAAAAAAAAAAAAAAAAAAAAAAAAATCCAATTATATGGAAAGAATGGAACAGCATGTCATTTACTTTCCTATTCATTCAAAAAGATTCACTCACCATATACTATTTGGGGACATTATGCTACATGCCTAAATACTAAAAAGTAATCTTGCTTATTCAAAAATTTTAAATAGATCCTAATGCAAGTAGAGCCAAATCAAAATTTTTCCTTAAACTTCCACTGGCGGCCCATTAAGCCTAGATTGACAGTTGGCACTTATGAAATATCTCATTCTTGTTTGCTTTGTGCTTTTTGTCCATCTCTTCTCCAAGCTGTTGCCCCCAGCCACTCTGAAACATAAGTGCTCATGAGCCGGAGGCTGGGCACAACTCCTTGTTTTCCAGCCTGGGCCACCAGGGACAGTAGCTTTCTCCTGGGTCCTTAGTAAACATTTGTCAGAGGGAAACTTCCTTTGCTCCAGGAGCTCACTCCATCCTGCATTAAGGCAGATATGCTATGTGCAGGTTCGACCACAATATCTGATAATATGTCATTCTTACCAAATAGAAAATTCAGTATTCAAAAACACATGATCAATTCATCATGGCCCGAAGATCACAGAGTAATTTACCTAAGGAAGGGGAGGAGACATTTAAATTGGACCTTGAAGGTTGGTTAGAACTTAAATATGCATACATAGTTAAAACAAATTATTTAGCATAACTTAGCAGAAGTTGTTATTCAACAGAATCAGGGTTGTTTTTTTTTTCAGTACAACTATAATCCTAAATTATATGAGGGATACAGAATAATCCTAAACATACCCCACACAGCCACGCTGGTGTCTGTTAATTCTTTCTTGCTGGCATGCAGACTCTGAAGGCACTTGGTGAGTGAGATTTCTGGCAGGAGGGGACCTTTGAGCCAAGTTGTACGGATGGAGGAGAATCTGAGTGTAGAGAAAAGTAGGGGGGTATGAAGCCATTTTCTAGGAAGGAGGTGCAGATTAGCTGGGCAGAAGCAGAGGGGCCATTTGCCATAATAAATAACGAGGTATCATTTATTGAGCAACTCTCAATGTGCTAGGCACGGTGGTCAGGACTGTCAATGTCTAGTTCTATCTTCAAAACAACCTGGCAAGGCAAATGTTTAGGAGGAAACAGGATCCAATAATACACACACAATGTCAGGCTGGTGGGTTTGGAAGGGTCAGAGAATAGAGAGCTTTCAATAGTATTATTAGGAGTTTGAATTTAACTTTATAAGGGAGACCCAAAGGAAACAGCTTCTAGAAAGCCATGAAACAGAAAAAAAAAAAAACGAAGAAAGCCTCCAATGCCCTGGCTAGGATGTCTCTAAGGTGGCCTGAGTTTGAGTGAAAAATGCCTGATTGTTGGTGTTGGCTGTGGGATTGGAAAGTAGGAGTGAATCTAAGAGGAACTTGAGGGAGGGCATTAAAACTACTTGAAAGCAGGATTTCAGGAGTCACAGAATAGTTGGCAAACACAAAAGGCTAGAAATAAAAGTTTTATCATGTGTACATGATGTGAAATGTGTTTATTCTAACCATAAAATACATTGGAATTCTTGCACATTAAATGATTATAATGAATTTGACCATTGTCAAGTTAAGTATCATTTCTCTTCTGACATTATTAATATTTTCAGTTGTCTGGCAGCTACCGATCCTCCTACACTCTTACCTGCTTCTTTTATCCCAAGAACTTACAACGAATTGTAAGTAAGGCCAATAATTATGATCTGCAAAAAGGGAAACAAACTGAATAGATTAATTTGGCAGGAACTCTTGCTGTATGGCTTTGAAAGCCTGTGGAGTCTTAGGGAGCTCTTTGGCCAAGAGGAAGGGCATATGCCAGACAAATGGACTGTTCCAAGAGCAACTCACACAAGAGGTCTGAAAAGAGCACACAAAGGAGGCTGGTGAGAAAAATGGAGGGAACAGCAGGGAGCATAGAGATAGGGAAAGCCAGGGCATATGGAACCTGGGAGGAGGGATATAGTTGATGGATGAAAGAGATACGTCTGGAATACTCGGAGCTACACGGACGATATGAGCTTAAAAACTTCAATTCTATGTACTGTGGGAGAACGTAGCAAAGAGAATGAATAAGCACAGTACAATGGTGGTCAGGAAACAGCGCTGGACCATGGTCTTAGCAATGGTGACAGCCAGGTGCCTTCCATCTATGTATGACAACGTCTTTCATACAGCAACTCTTATCTAAAGGTCCTACTAGAGATTTACACACGTTCTAACCAGCCGTCACCCTCACAACATCCTTCAGGAGTAAGTGAGTAACAGAGAGACGATTACTATTTATGGTCGGTGTACTTATTTACATCACAGGTGTTCTTGTATCTCCAGGTGTCACCAGGAGGATGCCAGGTTCTGTTCCTTCTGTTCCAGAGCTCTGTTCAACAAATGTGAGTTTATTCTTACAGGAAACAAGTAGGCCCTAGAAAGTTCCTAAGATCAATTAGGTGGTGCTTGTAACATTATTTAGATCCTTCGTCCCCCATCCAGACACGAGAGTAGTACATGTGCTTTATAACGTCAATGAATATATGGAAAAGATGTATAAGGTTGAGAAAAGTTGCACAAAGTAAGAGAAGAAGCAACCCTGAGATTACAGAGTGCAGAAATTTTACATCATCTTCATCTCGATGACATTGAACTATGAGAAACATTCTTAAAATACATTTATGTGAAGTTAAATACCTAGAAGTTTCTACTGATAGTTCTGCAGGGTAGGGTCAGTGAAAGGAACTAATTAAAGTGTTAACCCTTCTGATTGATTCAAGAGTTGATGACACTGTGTCTACACAGATGATTTCGAAATCGTGGGGCTAGTCCAATCCATACATTGGATAACAGACCTATTTCCTAAGTGCAGGGAGGAAAGACTCGCTCTCATTTTACATCAGTTATCAACATCATTGTAGGAATTATTACATATACCCTTCGTGGACATACTTTCCTGAGACCAACAACTTTTTATTTTTTCTTCTTCCTTTCTCCCTCCTTTCCTCCTTTCCTTCCTTCCTCCCTCCCTCCCTCCCTCCCTCCCTTCCTTCCTTCCTTTCTTTTTTTCTTTCTTTCTCTTGCTCTCTCCCTCCCTCATCCCTCTTTCTTTCTTTCTCCTCTCTCTCTGAGTTGATGAGTGAAGTCCTGTGAATATCATACCAAAAATGCCTCCCCACCTTTGCAATTGAGGTACAGTGCCTATCTCATGGGGGAAAGCAGGGCTCACCCCTTCAGTGTGCTTAATTTTGGCAATAACCAGAGCTGTGCCCACACGCCAGTGTGCCACCGTCTGCCAAAGGAAGACCAAGGTAATTGTCAGTCAGTTCCCCCATAAATAAATCTTCTAAAACAATGAGTCGTGCATGTACATATTGCCCTTGCTGGGCATATTTATTGCATGTTGATGTTGATTGTTTCAAAAGGGGCTACGGTTCGATAAATTGAGCACCTGAGCTGAGCGCTTGTAGGATGAAATTGAGAGGCAGGCAGATCGATTTAGACTCCCTTCTACTTTTCTATCTGTTTAATAGATTTTTAAAACGACACTTAGAGCCACACAGAGGCGGCGGCACTTCACATCCTTCTAGCACATCTTCCCGCAGACACACCTCACCCTGGTCCCCCCAGCGTCCCCGCACTTGGACAAGCTGATGAGCTTATGAGTGGGATTTCTTAGAGCACACTCTTGGCCTCCTGTTCTCTGCTGAACCGGGCTCATTTATTCAGCTGGTATTGCGAGTCTGGGGGCACGATAGTACATCTGACCCCTTTGGGGGTAAAATTTGATCTGGCATTTCATTTCAAGGGCTCAGCCACTGGTCTGTCAAATCTTCTTCTTGCAGGTGCCCACTAGAACTGCTGACGCTTGCCTCTAACTCCCTCGGCTTTCATCTTTCACTGGCAATAAACATGTCACCCTGCTGAGGTGAAACACAATCTGGAATTAAATTTACTGCATATAAAATATAGTGCCCTCTTTATTGGTTCAAATACTTGTCACTCATAATTTATTTGCCAGTGTATGGCCTTCATGCAGAGAGAACACTGCCGTAAGTGGGGAGGGGCTTCGGTGTTCATTTTTGCTGGGATCTTTTTCACTTTTCATTCTTTGCCATCCTTGGTCTTCAAATCCCACTTACCCACTTGGGCTAATCTGTTTTCTGTGAAGCACCTCCAATAACACCGGAGCCCTTCGCCCAAGTGTGGCAAGCATTTCACTGAAAACATTGGCGTCGGGCTTCTTGGCTGAGTTGCTGCGTGCTTGCTAGGAAGTGGTGAGCATGGCACCTGGTAATGCTCTCCAGCGAGCAAAACCGAAATACAAATGTGCAGGGGGACTGGAGCGGGGTGCATTTCACCCTCATTAGTTTCAATCTTCCACTTGCCATGACTTCCCTTCTGGCACTCAACTTTTTCATTATTTATTCCAAATACTGTCGATCAGCTTTAACTAATACAGTTCTTGTATGAAGCACCTCTCTAATCTCTTCAAACACAGATGTGGAAGCACGGCTTAGAGCATGGAGGCCAACAAAAGCCCTCTGCCTGTACCAGTGATTAGCTTTGATTGACACAGAACCTTCTGCTTTCCTAGGCATCCTCTAACACCCATAAATGATTGTTTTAAATTGAGACGCACAGGCTATGGTGGGCAACAGCTTTAGTAAATTTGCAGTGCAAATATATTAACAGATAACTCATAAACTACAAAAAACTAGAGACTAGATGTTGAGTTTCCCCCTCCCCATTGTTAATTCTTTTTATCTCTTTTAGGTCTGTCTCCCTATAAAAAAAGGTTTTGGTAAACAAATTTCTCATACTATTGTTGAAACTTACATAGATGTCTATTTCATCTTAGCAGCTGTTTTCAACATCACTTAGTTCTCAGATTTTAAAAATTTACAACCATAGAAATGTTGGGACTTTTATTTGCTTTAAAATTATTTTTAAATATTTTAAAATATTGTTTTTAAATATTTTGAATTTAATCCTCAATTAGTATTAAGGATCATCAGAAACAAGTAGATGTCAGTGACACAAATCCAGACTTCCATAGGCTATACAAATTACTTATAATTTCAGTTGCAGTGAAAGATACTATGTTTTTACTTTTATTAATTCTACCATCTGGTCTCATTCTGGGTAGTGAGGCCTGGGAAACTTCCCAACTTGTCCTGATTGTTTTAGGCTGTCTCCCAAGGTGACAATGGGTGATTCATTCTTCTTGGTTGGAAGAATGTTCTTTGCAGGTTGAGGCACTCTGGATTCTCCTGGTAATTTCCAGCTGCCTCAAGGACAGCTCTGAGAACTTGTGTTAATTCTCCAGAAAGTGCCCCAGATTGTCTCAGATCTCAAATGTCTGGATGTAAAGTTTTCTAGTTTTAAAGATGTCATTCCTGCCTTCCCACTCCCAGAAAGCATAGTCACTTTATGACTAGCCATGGATGCAAAATGCCTCTCTCTGCCTGCTTTTTCTGAGCAAGCAGCATAAGTGAAGAGAGAGATTTAGAATAGGAATTCTTGCTCCAACCAGCTATGAAATGCCTAATTTTATTTGCATCTGCACACATATGCAGTTAGATGTTTTATTCATTACTTACACACTTACTTCCAAAAGAAACTTGTGAAAAGCTAAAGAAAAATCATACTATCTTTTAGTTTTCATTTTAAGATTTCCAAATACTCTGTTAAGTTTAATATTGACTTCCAAATGTTTTCCAAAACATTTTAAAATTAGTTATCTATGAAGAAGCAGAATAAATGAAAGGACCACGCTTATTTTAATGTTTTAGGAGATATCTCACCACCTAAATGACTTTATGATTTGAGAATCAGGGTGGAAAATTTATCTCATCTATACTTTTCATTTTAAGGCTAAGGAAACTTAGACCCAGAGAGCATAAGTGGCTTGCCCACGATCAGCCAGTTAGTGTATGGAAGAGTAAATAATAAAATCCAGTGTTCGTCTCTATTTCCTTTCCATTAAGAATTGTTTGACATCTAAAAGACTCAATTATTATTTCAAGAAATTCAATGGGCATTGAGAGTATTGTGCTTCATACAGGGCTTCTGCTGCCACATGCGCTGGCCTCACAACAACCCGGTGCAGTTACTTCCTTCACAGATGGACAAGACGAGGCTCAGAGAGAAAAAGATGACCGGCCAGAATTCACACTAAGTCTTAGCGGCAGAGCCCAGTTTTGAACCAGGGCCACTGACTCAGAATCTGGGACTCTGTGAATGGCACAGGCCCCTGAAAAGGAAGGCCATGCTCATCTCAAAGAAGAGCCGCGTGAAGACGAATTACACCAAGTGAGCATCTAATGTTTTTGGTCATTCTCCGATTGTCCCACTGATATATCAGGGCTTCCCTATAGTTCTTTGCTTTCTTTTAACAATTTGCCAAGTGAGTGTCTGTACATTATTGTTTGAATTTTTTGATGATCTTTGACATCTTTGAGAGCAACAGCAGCAATAAAAAATTAAAGCTATTTTTTTCTGCTGTCATTTATAAAATTTCAGTAGATAATTTAGAATGTCAGATGAGCCCTTAATGTGAGATTATGAGACCCATGCAATAAGCAGGTATTCACAGCATTTGTCATAATAACTCTATTTTCAAATGCTACTGCAAATGTTTGCTTTTATTTTGGAGTATTTCTATTGTGGTGTGTTGAATTTTATTTCTTTTGCTTTTACTTACAGTTTCACTTTACAGTTTTATTGAAATGTAAAATCTACCACATAAGCAGCGATACGCTCAAATGTGAAAATACACATCTTCTTTGAGTTTTTGTTATGTGATTGTGTCTATTATTCCCAGTTGGCAGTAATGAGAACTATCTTATATTTACAAGTCCAACTTCTATTTGAAGCATAAAATATACTATAGTAAAATCTGTTAAATGTGCTCTTTAAAAAGGCTATTATTTCTCTTACTACTGTACATGACATACATATATGTCTCCCAAACTTGGAAACACTTTAGACCGGAGCAAGAAGTAGAGGTTTCAGAATGGCTGGGAGATGAGTGTTGAAAAAAAAATGCATTTGTGTGAATGGTATAGCCCAGGGAGGGCAAAAAGTAGGGCAAAAAGCAGCAAACTGCTCACCAAGCCCTAGGGAATCCTCGCATTTAAGGTGTGGGAGGAGACAAAGGATAGCATGATGGAGATGAAACCGAAGGCTTTAGTGGAAATTAAGCGAGGAAGGTGTTTAAGGTGAAGGGGGATGGCAACAGAGGCAAATGCGGCACTGAGATTGAGCACGACAAGAATTGATAGTCCTCTAATTTGGTGATATTGAAGGTCATCTTGAAAATACCAGAGACTTTCAGTGAAACTAGGAAGGCGGAATTCTAATGGCAGTGGGTTAAGGAGTGCATGAAAACTGAAGAAATGGGATGAACATAGACATCTCCTTGGCTGGATAAATATTACATAAATAAAATAAAGGTAGGATGGGACACAGGATCAAAGGTATGATTATAAGTCTTTGAAAGTGCATTTTTAGAAAAAAAATTATTTCTGTAAATAATAATGTTAACAGCAGAAAGTCTGGAGGCTATGAAACAGGGTAAACAATAAAATCAGAGTAATCTCGAAGCCCATGACTAAGCGATTTCTACAGTAAAGATTTGGTCTATTTCCTTCTAGGCTTTGCTGTATGCAATAATTATTGGGAAGTTGAGTTCGTTCTACCTATGCAGCTCTGTATCCTTTTTCACTTATTCCTGTATTGTACATGTATCAACGACTATTCTAGACTGTGTGAATTTGGTGTATATTTTTACCTTTAGTGGAAAGAAACTGCTAGTGAGGGATCATTGAAGGTACAAGAAAAAGAGATAAAGCACTGGATTAATGTCCCGGAGGTGGTGGAAGGTACAGAATCCGGGACATAGAAGGAAGAAGGGAATAAGAAATATACCAACATTAGGTACATATGTGGAGGGCAGGAATCAGAGACTGAGTGAGTTTGTATACTTTGGTTGAGAGTGAAAACACTCGTGTTTAACTAAGGCTCTTGACTATGAACAAGTAAAGCACCTCGTCAGTTAGAAGACAGGGTCAAGCCAGGGAATTGTCATGTGAGCACCGGTGTGGTGGTGGCATTCCCTCCAGCTGCTCTCAGAAGACTGGGTAGAAGAGAGCAAAGTAGTGAAGAATTCTGCTTGACCTATAAGCAGAATGATGAAGATGTAAAATACTAAAAGTTCTAAAAACGAGGGTAAATAAATGATCAACAAAGATTCCAGGATATGTAGAGAAGCAATGGAAAGAAAATGGAGGACCTAAAGGCTGGGAAATTTCTATGAAGTTGAAGAAATCATGTAGCAGGAGTAGGAGATAAAGAATGAGGATTACAGTCAGAGTGAGGTTTTAGAGTGACAGCTCTCAAATGAGGAATAAAAGTGGGTTGTAACAAGATTCAGGTATGGCCATGGGGTGGAGGGTTCAAGAAAACAGAAGGTTAAAAGGTACTGGAATACTGCACCAAGAGTGAGCCTTCACGTAAACTATGACCTTTGGGTGCTAATGACGTGTCAATGGAAGTTTATCAACTGCAACACGTTTATCACTCTGATGGGGAATATTGATAACTGGGGAGGCTATGCATATGTGGGGCAGAGTGTATATAAGTAATCTCTTCACCTTCCTCTCATTTTTGCTGAGAACCTAAAATTTCTCTAAGATAAAGTCCTTTAAAAAAAATACTGGAGAAAGGGAAATAAAATATTATAGTTTCTAGGTATCAGAAGTCCTGGCCTGGACACTGAAATCACTTAGGTTGTTGGCAAGTCATGGGAAATAAAGGAAGACGGTGAGTGAGATGTCCAGCGAATTTGGAGTACTGACTAGGCATGGTTAGATGATATTGAAGAAGAAGGTGTTAGAGTGAAATGGCGTGAATCTCAGGGGAAAAGCAGATTTTGGTTGACCTGAAAGCTGCCTCAGGACCCAGGTGAAAGCAGACCCAACTGCCTGATCCCATGGAAGACTCTATTTATTCAGGCCTCTGGATAGGCAGTATCCTAGATAAAAACTAAAGTTGAATTCCAGGCAAATAAAACAAAGTATTCTGTGGAAAAAGTAATGTTACAGGGTAGTTTGCATTCCATGGAACAGACGTGAGAGATAGAGAGAGAGAGAGCAGAAAGGAGTAGCGGGAGAGGAGAGAGGAGAGAAGAGAGGCTGAGTCAGGAGATAGAAAGCACAGAGGGGTATAGGAATGACAGTAATGGTCCCCAGAGGGGTTACATTTTGGGTGGTGGCCAAAGACAATTGTGATGTAAGACTTGGGGGCCTGGAGTGGCCTCCAGACTCTAATACGTAACTCTTAGCTGTTAAATTAGACACACAGGAGCCTCCATTTGCCTTTCCTAGACATTTATTGGTAAGTTACCAATAAATGTCAAGTGAATGAGTGAATGAATTTTAGAGTTTATAGCCAAGAGAAGATTATATACCAAAGGCTATTGGAAATGTAAAATGAGGGGTCAGAAGAGTGACCCTCTAAGAGGAGAGAAAAGCTTGTTGTTCTTTTAAGAGTAAACGGTTGAACGAATTATTGTTTTGTCCTATAATTTTAATTTTTGTCTCTTTACTGTGAGCTATTTCAAATGTATCAAGCTCTCTTTCCTTAAATCTTTTCAATATGTATGCTTCTTCTACTCAATTTCATTACCTTTCCCCCTTACTTATATCAAATAATTTTTCCTTATCCCCATTTTTTGTAATTCTGATGAAACAGATCTGAAATTGAACACAAGGAGCACGAATTATTTTGTGCCTAAAATCAGCCTGACACTACAAGCGAGATAAATCACATTTAGGGCATTCCCCCCACAAGATTGTATCTGTTTCATTTTGTAACATCTTTGTAGCAGGTGTGCCCTCTCAGAAAGGGGTTATTTTCTTTATACACTCTGTGCAGCAATGGAAAAAATTGCTATTTATACAACTTTTAAATTAAAAAAAAATCTGTTCATTTATAATTAGTTATAGCCTAGTATAAAGAAGGGTTGAAGGTTGAAAAGTATGCTTTTCCCAAAGCTTTTCTGTTTAATTCGAGCACCACTCCAGCATAATTTCTTGTCTTTTCCCACTACCTTGTTCCTCTTATGCACGTGTTGAAAGGCTCCTTCGGTGGTTATAAGGAACAATTTTCTTTCTCTATCTCTCTTTTTCTCTTTTGTTCCAAGCAGCGCCTTATCAGTGTGTTACGTCCTCACATTCAGACTGCTTCCCCCTGGATAGAGTATGTCTGATTCTAAGAGCAAATGCCAGCCTCAGAAGATATGTTTTTCTCAGTGGCTAGTCACACTATTTAATTAAAGATGATGCATTTAACCAGGATTTGATATGGTGAGGATACCAAATGTATACCAGAATTAGGGGCTTTCCATCCTTTGTTTACCAACTTCCCAAGAAAGAGTTATTTGAAAGCATCATCATTGTATTTGCAGCCCATATACAGTAGATGGTACTGGCTAGACAGTTTATACTTAGGGGCATTTTCATCTATAAGGAAGAAAACAATGTGTAGTCCATGTGTAGACTCTTCAAATGACAGACCGTAATCGTCCTTTTGCAGCCTTTTTAATATCTGTTGTCAGGCTCTTCTGAGAGACTTCTAATAGGGTCTTGGCAAGATGCCACAGGCAAGCACTTCCACTGCAGCTGATTCATAGATGCCTTTGGGGTTGCATTACAAATCCAGTAACCCCTGAGGTTTGGTGGGAAGGTCTGCCAAGGTTCAGCTGGGATTGCCTATTAGCCCATTGAACTCCCCTGAGCCCTAGAGACTCAAGAGTGAGTTTCATCCAAGCAACACGGGGAGGAGAGATGCAACATCATTGTCTCTGCTGGACAGGTAGCTTATATACACTCCATCCCAGGGAGGATGTTTTGAGGAAAGAAAGCATCACAATCACTTCTTTCTTCCTGTTGCTATACTGCAGAAAGCTACAATTTCTAACTTAAGTGATAAATCCAATGATTAAAAGAAGCAATATCTTTATGATGTGAATATATACATGGCAAGGATGCACATGATCTACATAGAATGAGTACGTGATTTCCCTTTTCCCATTGTTCTTCTACTTTGTTGCGTGTCTGTGTATTTGTGTGTGTGTGTGTGTAAGGTTCACATGTGAAGCAGCAATGCCTATTTTGTTCGCTATGTGTTCCTAGAGACTAGAACAGGGACAGCTACGTATACAATAATAACTGTGAAATGAATGGCTGTGTTAGCGACTATCTGAAAGCAGAAATAGATTTAAGGGGTGGGCTTCCAGGAATGTGCTCAGGTTGCCAGTCCGTGGGGATGCTAAGACATCAGTGAGATGAGATGAATCGAATTCAATGGTCAGAAGTCTTCTCAGAGATCAGAGTCAAGGTGGTGAAGGGCAGGATGCCCCCTTCTAAAGGGGCAGGTTCAAAGAACAGCGGGAGGCCATCAAGGATGTGGGTTTGCTTACCTACAGGGCAACTTTAGGAAGTAGGGAATGAAATAGGTGACAAGAGCAGAATTACTCTGGACAGTGGTGGAGTGGCTGACCCCTTCCACCAGCTGTCCTGCTTCATCATGCCCTCTGTGCAGAGCTCACTTCTCTCTCTAAATAGGTGGGAAAACTTCAACCCTTTTGTGCTTCAGGTGGAAACAAAGGAGAAACTGTTAGCTCTAGTTTCCTCCTGTAACATCGAATTCTACCCTAACAGTTCTATTTTTCAAACAGGTCAATACTCATATCTATTTTCTCTTCTACTTGTAAGATTTCCATTCAGTGTCACTGTAGTCGTCCCAACTTCATAGGGCACTTTAAAATTCTCTCATGTTCTTCCTCCTTCCTTCCACTTCTGTGATTTGTGGCTGCTTGTGCATTCTTCCCCTTAACTTCTCTCCAGTCTACTTGCCACCCTTTACTAAAGACTGAGGAAAAATTACTTAACTCCTCTGAGCCTCAGTTTTCTCAAATGGAACATTAGATTAATAACTACTTTGCTAAGTTGTACTGATAATCTAACGATGTAGAAACATAGCACAGTGCCTGGCTCCTCTTAGGAGCTCAGTAAAATGGTGGGGATAATGATGGGGAGGAAAAGGAGTGGGATGAAAAAGATGAGATGTCACTATAATGTGATGGATTTGCATTCACAAGATTCACAAGTGACACAGGTGACATGGCAGTCTAGACACTGTGGCACCAGCCCGGGTATGTACTTGGTGTGATGAGTGCATCAGGTCTTATTGGGTTTGGCAAAATTATACAATAAGAAGCCACCCTTTAGGGAGAGAGCCATAAAATTCATCTGGTAGCCCTGCCTGGGGCCACATCACCCTCACTGAACCCTCTAGAATGCCAGGACATCTAGGGGAACTGTCTTTAAAACACTGCTGCTTGTTACTGCCTTAAAATCTTTTTATTTTATTTTTAAATTTTTTTGCTGCTGGGGAGAAATGAATATATAAAAAAACAAAACACCGATTGAGTCCAAAAAAATCATTGCTCTGAGTGCAATGCTGTATTCTTTTTCTGTAGAATTGGGGGACATTGATCAGATTTTACAATTTCATTAAAAACATGCCATCCATTCTCACAAAAAAGGAATAAATCTTTAAAAGAGATGATTGCTTGATTAATCGTAGGATAAAGAGAGATTGATGTTAATAGCTGTTTTAGGAATAAAGACGTAGACATAGAGAATGGACTTGAGGCCACGGGGAGGGGAAGGGTAAGCTGGGACGAAGTGAGAGAGTGGCATGGACATATGTAAACTACCAAATGTAAAATAGATAGCTAGTGGGAAGCAGCTGCATAGCACAGGGAGATCAGCTCCGTGATTTGTGACCACCTAGAGGGGTGGGATAGGGAGGGTGGGAGGGAAGCTCAAGAGGGAGGGGACATGGGGATATATGTATGTATACGGCTGGTTCACTTTGTTGTACAACAGAAACTAACACAGTATTGTGAAGCAATTATACTCCAATAAAGATCTATTTTTTAAAAAAGTTTATAGCTATTCAGAATGGCCAAAAAGTAGAAGAAAAACACAAATGTCCATCAACTGATGAATGGATAAACAAAATGTGGTATAACCATATGAAGAAATATTGTTCAGCCATAAAAAGGAACCAAAGATTGATGTATGCTACAATACAGATGAGCCTTGAAAACATGCTAAGCGAAGGGAGGCAGACAAAGATGGCATATGTATGATTCCATGGATATGAAATGTCTCTGGAGACAGAAAACAGAGGAGCTGTTGCCTGGGGCTGAAGGGACTGGGGTGGGAAAGGGTGATAACTAAAGGTTTCTTTGGGGCACGATGAGAAAGTTTTAAAATTGATCATGCTGATGGCTACACAACTCTGTGAATATACTAACATATGCTGAAGTGTACATTTTCAGTAGGTGAATTGTATGGTATTTGAATTATATCTCAATAAAGCTGTTTAAAAGGAAACACACACACAAAAAAAGAAAAAGAAAAGTAGAACAGGGACTGGCTGGCTCAGAGAACTAGAGTTGTTTGCTTTCAAGTGAAGCATTTACTGAGATAAGTTAATTCTCCCTTTTGGTGATATTCCATTGCATCTAGGTGAAGTGGGCTCAATTTCCCATAACTATTTAACAAGGTGACTTACTGCTAGGTACAGTTTCACACTTCTCATTTATTGACTCAACTCTCCTCTTAGGTGAAATTATACTTTCCATTGCATAGCACCCAAGGGATTTAGTCAGCCTACCCTCTGTGAACTAAACTGGCACCAGGAAGTTTTCCTGTGTTTTGTAAGTGATGAAAATTGAGGTGTAAATATGGTTCAGGCAAACCTCAGAGATATTTTGGATTTGATTCCAGACCACCACAAAAAAGCAAATATTGCAATAAAGCAAGTCACATGAATTTTTTGGTTTTTCCAGCGCATATAAAAGTTATGTTTATACTATACTATAGCGTATTAAGTGTGCAACAGCATTATGTCTAAAAAAACGATGTACATACCTTAATTTAAAAATAACTTATTGCTAAAAAATGCTAACCATTATCTGAGCCTTCAGAGAGTCAATCTTTTTGCTCGTGGAGGGTCTTGCCTCAGTGTTGATGACTGATCGCAGTGGTGGTTGCTGAAGCCTGGGAGTGCTGTGGCAATTTCTTAAAATAAGACAACAATGAAGTTTGCTGCACCGACTGACCCCTTCCTTTCACAAAAGATTTCTCGGCAGCATGCAGCGCCGTTTGATAGCATTTTACCCACAGTACTTCTTCTTTCAAAATTGAAGTCAATCCTCTCAAACCCTTCACCTGCCTTATCAACTAAGTTTACCGAGTGTCCTAAATCCTTTGTTGTTATTTCAGCAATCTTCTCGGCATCTTCACTAGGAGTAGACAATGTCTCAAGAAACCACTTTCTTTGCTCATCCATAGGAAGCAACTCCTCATTCATTCAGGTTTGATCATCAGATTGCAGCAATTCAGTCCCATCTTCAGGCTCCACTTCTAATTCTAGTTCTCCTGCTATTTTCACCACATCTGTAGTCAGTGCTTCTGCTGAAGTTTGAACCTCTCACAGTCATTCATGAGGGCTGGAATCTACATCTTTCAAACTCTTGTTAATGTTGATATTTAACTTCTTCCTATGAATCAGGAGTGTTTGTTTTTTTGTGTGTGTGTTTTTTTTTTTGCGGTACGCGGGCCTCTCACTGTTGTGGCCTCTCCCGTTGCGGAGCACAGGCTCCGGACGCGCAGGCTCAGCGGCCATGGCTCACGGGCCCAGCTGCTCCGCGGCATGTGGGATCTTCCCGGACCGGGGCACGAACCCGTGTCCCCTGCATCGGCAGGCAGACTCTTAACCACTGCGCCACCAGGGAAGCCCAGGAGTGTTCTTTTTTTTAAAATTGAAGTACAGTTGATTTGCAATGTTGTGTTAGTTTCAGATGTACAGCAAAGTGATTCAGTTATACGCATATATATGAGTATATACATTCTTTTCTAGATTCTTTTCCCTTATAGATTATTACAAAATATTGAGTATAGTTCCCTGTACTACAAAGTAGGTCCTTGTAGATATAGGTCTTATTTTATATATAGTAGTGTGTATATGTTAATCCCAAACTCCTAATTTATCCCTCCCCACCCCTTTCTCCTTTGGTAACCATAAGTTTGTTTTCTACGTCTGTGAGTCTATTTCTGTTTTGTATATAAGTTCACTTGTATCATTTTTTTAGATTCCACAAATGAGTGACATCATATGATATTTGTCTTTCTCTGTCTGGCTTACTTCACCTAGTATGGTAATCTCTAGCTCCATCCATGTTGCTGCAAATGGCATTATTTCATTCTTTTTATGGCTGAGTACTATTCCATTCCACATCTTCTTTATCCATTCATCTGTCCATGGACATTTATGTTGCTTCCATGTTTTGGCTATTGTAAATAGTGTTGCAATGAACAATAAGGTGCATGTATCTTTTCGAAATTATGGTTGTCTCCAGATATATGCCCAGGAGTGGGATTGCAGGATCATACGACTGCAGGATCTATTTTTAGTTTTTTAAGGAACCTCCATACTGTTCTCCATAGTGGCTGTAGCCTATCTAAGGAGGCAAGAGACCTGTATGCCAAAAACTGCAAGACACTGATGAAGAAAATCAGAGATGACACAAAGAGACAGATATACCGTGTTCTTGGATTGAACGAATGTTCTTAAAGGCACCTAGACTGGTTATCTTTTCTAGAGGTTTTCAATTTACTCTTCCCAGATCCATCAGAGGAATCACTATCTATGGTAGCTATAGCCTTACAAAATGTATTTCTTCAGTGCTAACACTTGAAAGTCAAAATGACTCCTTGATCCAGGGGCTGCAGAATGGATGTTCTGTTAGCAGACATGAAAACATTAATCTCCTTGTACACCTCTAACAGAGCTTCTGGGTAACCAGAGTATGAAAGGCATCTTTTTTTCTGAGTAGTAGCTTTCAACGGTGGACTTAAAACATTCAACACACCATGTTGTATACAGATGTGCTGTCAGCCGGGCTTTGTTGTTCCATGTATAGAGCACAGGCAGAGTAGATTTAGCATAATTCTTAAGGGCCCCGGGATTTTCAGAATGGCAAATGGCCACTGACTTCAATTTCAAGTCACCAGCTGCATCTAATCTCAGGGAGATATGTAATTTAGATGGCTGCAGATCAGAAATACTTTCCAGGGTTCTGACACCAATATTGACAGAAGAGACGGACTTAAAACTTGGTCCCTCAAAGTCAGTTTTGTGGCTATTGTTAATAAGATACACATCAAACTATTTCTCCTTCATAGATTAACAAGATCTAGGACTCTTTGATCCCCAAAATTAACGCTTCTGCCAGTAAAGTATGTATATTTAGAATCCTGTGGTTTAGAACCAATTACTTTGTAATGTTAATACAATCAAAAATGTGAGCAAATATTTCTGGATCCTATACTATGGACCAAGCTGCGAGGGATAAAATGAAATGTAAGATACACTCATTTACCTTCAATATTGTACAGTTTGGCTGCAGACAAGCACATTACAGCTTAAATAATAATAGCTGTTCTGTGTAACAGTATGCAAAGAAAAGTATTACACAATGATTTGATAAATGAGTTGGGTTCCGAAAAATTTAGGATACAGAAAGTAGCAGAAAGTAGTATGCAAAGAGAAATATTACACAATGATTTGATAAATGAGTTGGGTTCTGAAAAATTTAGGATACAGAAAGTAGCAGAGGATTCTAATTAATGCAGAGACCAATGTATATTAACTTCTCATTGGGAATTAAGATAATGAACAGGGGCTTCCCTGGTGGTGCAGTGGTTAAGAATCCACCTGCCAATGCAGGGGACACGGGTTCAAGCCCTTGTCCAGGAAGATCCCACATGCCGCGGAGCAAGTAAGCCCACACGCCACAACTACTGAGCCTGCGCTCTAGAGCCCGCAAGCCACAACTACTGAGCCCATGTGCCACAACTACTGAAGTCTGCGCGCCTAGAGCCCGTCCTCTGCAACAAGACACTGCAGTGAGAAGCCCACGCACAGCAACGAAGAGTAGCCCCCACTTGTCACAACTAGAGAAAGCCTGCATGCAACAACGAAGACCCAATGCAGCCACAAATAAATTAATTAAATAAATAAATTTACAAAAAGAGAAAACTCAAAAAAAAACAAAAAGGATAATGAACAACCAATGGGGGATAAAACAATTGAAGACAGCCCTGGCTTTCACAGAGTGAGATAGGAAGCCATTGGAGGGTTCTGAGCAGAAGAGTGATATGATCTGACATACAATTTAATAGATCACAGTGACTGTTTTAAGGAGAACAGACTGAAAGGTGACAAGGATGTGTCAGGAAGACCAGTTAGGAAGCTATAGCAAACCAACAAAAATAATGGTAACTTAGACCACATTCGTAACTCAGATTTTAGATATATTTTGAAGATGGTATAGGCAGAACTTACTTTTGACTTAGATATGGAGTATGAGAGAAAGAGCGGCATCAAGGATGAGTTGAAGGGTTTTTTGGCTTGACTAACCAGAAATAGAAGTTGCCATGTCTTGATATGAGCAAAACCATGAGAGGGCCGGGTTTTAAGAAGATCAGGAATTTGTTTAGAACATGTTAAGTCTGGGCTTCCCTGGTGGTGCAGTGGCTGAGAGTCCGCCTGCTGATGCAGGGGACAGGGGTTCGTGCCCCGGTCCGGGAAGATCCCACATGCCGCGGAGCAGCTGGGCCCGTGAGCCATGGCCGCTGAGCCTGCGCGTCCGGAGCCTGTGCTCCGCAACGGAAGAGGCCACAACAGTGAGAGGCCCGCGTACCGCAAAAACAAAACAAACAAACAAACAAAAACATGTTAAGTCTGAGATGTGTATAGACATCTAACAAATGAGTATTTGAGTTTAGAATTCAAGAACAAGGTCCAGACAGGAGACGTAATTTTGAGAACTATCAATGTAGAGAGAGTATTTAAAGGGGTAAGGCTGGAGGAGATCACCTATGGAGAGTAAAGAAAAGAAAGGAAGGGAATCAACTGCAAATATTTTATGATGAATGAAGCCCAAAATGTGTACAAAAGCATGTTAGAAGGTGAAAACAGAGAGCTGACTAGTGGCTAGATCACCGGAGGACCTCATATGCTATGTAAACAACACAAGAATTTGTCCTGTAGGGGATGGGAAGCCACTGCAGAATTCTAAAGGGGAAATTAACATGATCAAGTTTGCATTTTAGAAATTGGCAACAAGGTAGAGATGGATTAGAAGGGGCCAGTCCTGGCAGAAGGGAGCACAGAGGAGAAACCGTGTCAATAATCTGAAAGAGATAATGAGGATGTGGAGTGTGTCACCAGCAAGGCAGACAGACAGATTTTTTTTTTTTTTCGATACGCAGGCCTCTCACTGCTGTGGCCTCTCCCATTGCGGAGCACAGGCTCCAGACACGCAGGCTCAGTGGCCATGGCTCACGGGCCCAGCCGCTCAGCGGCATGTGGGATCCTCCCGGACCGGGACACGAACTTGTGTCCCCTGCATCGGCAGGCAGACTCTCAACCACTGCGCCACCAGGGAAGCCCGTGGACAGACAGATTTGAGTGAAGGTTTCAAGGTGCATTGACATAACTTAACCTTTTGGTTAGGAAGAGGAGGGAGAGAGAGGAAGCAAGAGAATTCACACATTTTCCTCCTATTTAACCAACCGGATGACAGAATCGTTAACTGGAATGAGAATAAAAGTCAAGGTGGAGAGAGGGGTAATAGAGGTGAAGGAAGAGATAGGAACATGTTGAGTGGGATAACGCAGTGGTGAAGCCCAGCAAAGTGTTAAGCACACGGGTCTGGAATTCTGTGCAAAGATCTCAACCAACAGTAAAGGGTGGTCCTCAGCACACAGGAAGTAATGAGAAGGGAAGAGAGTTAAAGTGGAAATACTGGTTTTGGAAGGGTTCTAAAAGAAGAGAAACCAGCAAGGAGGTTGAAGGACAATTAGATGAGGTATGACGTAATGGGATTTAGGGGAGACAGAGAGGCTAAAGCCTTGATCTTGTTGGGGGAATGGTAGGAGTAAAGCAAAATGGTAAAGGTTTAAAAAAATAAAGATGAAAAAGTAGCTAGAGGTACAAGTGTACATGGCTATTTTGAAATATTAAACTGTGAAAGAAAGGGAAGATAGAATGAAGTAAGGGAAGTAAAGGAAGTAAAGGAAGAAAGAGGCTTGTGCTCTTCTGCTGCATTTCTACACTATCACCCTTGTCTAAATATAGGCATGTTGTTGGAATTAAGACAAGGCTTAACTACCATATAGGCCAGTCAGTGAAGATCTACCAGGGCCTGCAAAGTTCGCCCCCAATCCTGGCAGCCAAATGATTCAATTATGTGCTGCTACAATCAGAGGAGAAAGAAAGAGAGAGAGAAAAGTATAGCAATATTTTCATTATCAAGCAATATTTTTATTATCAAGATTATCAAGCAACCCTAGGTGCTAAGTTTTGTGCTTAGCTTTTTTTTTTTTCATGTTAGCTATGGAATGTTTTTGCTAAAGGATTAAATCCCAAATGTATCACGATTGTATTAGTTTTCCACACCGATGGCTGTGTTCACTTTTATAACTTCAGTTAGTACCCAGGATGGTGAAAAGAGGTACTAGAGAAAGTAGTGTTCTATGTACCTGCATGACTGTGCATGCATTGTGGCCTCAACCCAGCTCCATCCCGGGAGGCATATGTCAAGATCGCATTATGAGTCAGGTGATGGTGTTTCTGGTTGTTCAATAATTAAATCTTGTGCTGTAAGAACTAAAATGAATCTGCTCATGTTCATTCTCACACTTACAGGCAGGTCCAGGGTTCCTGCCTTGTGTAGTAAAAGACCTTAGTGTCCTTATTTTTGTGTGAACAGCAAAGTAGAAGGAAAAATTATCTTCTCTACCAGTTTTTATCACACGCAAACATATTATGAAAACTTGGAGGAAATCACTGAACTTTTTGAGCCCTCACTTTCTTCATAATCACAACACTTTACCTAATATTTTACTTCTGTTTCGCTGTATTTATCAACTCCTGATTGAAGCTTACTTCAAAATTATAAACGAGTAGGTGTGGACTCTCATCAGTCTATGAACTGTTCCTGGGAAGCTTTTATTCAGGGTAAATCTGTCCTTTCAGAAAGCAGCAGCAGTTCTTTAGGGAAAAAAAGAAATACAATATCACAATGGAATATTTAGAGACGACTGTAATAATGTTTTAACCACAAAACTTTCAAAAATTTTAAAGATGCTTTATAGTGGAAATAATAAAGGCATCGATGCATTGCTTCTGTAAATTAGACCAAGTGCGAGTGGCATTGTTTTGGCACAGAAAGCTGTGCAGCTTCCTCTATCAACCAGCGTGAAAAATGAAGAAAGGTGCACAAAAGGAAGCGGGGTTGCTCAGGGCCACGCTGATGGTTTACGATTGCGATTCCTTGAAAACTTCCAGTTGTTTTCATAACAGCTAGTTTTGAACTCTTATTTTTAGCAATAGCTGCCAAATTTCACCAGTCCTATAATGTTCTGCTCCCTAATTAGTTTGGAAGCCTATAATTGTTTAAGTCTGAACCAGCCTAGAAAGACTGCCAACTCATTTGAGCAGGATTGAGCAGGAGAGTTGAAGGAATGGCTTACACATTATGACTTGCTCATTTATTTAATTTAGTCTTTTCATCAAATCAAGACTCATACCAAAAAAAAAAAAAAAAATCACAGCACAGAAGGGGCTTCTTTTAAAACAGCTAGGAGCTGGCTTTACTTCTTCGGACCCAGCGATTTCATGTCTGAGCGGTCCTGTTGATATTTAGAAATTGAGCACAGACTCCCTGGCATGACCTTGGGAGGTCAGGCATACTTTGGATAAAATCTGCAAGGTCAGTGATGAAAAACTGCATCATAAGAGAACCATTATAATACATTATTAATGGGATTTTTTATATATTAATGTGAGTAGCTCTACTTATTGTTTGGAGGCATTTTTGTATGTGTTTAACAAAAATCTGGAAAAGAAAGAAATGCATGTGCACCAGGACAGTTAGCAGTGTGTTCAGAATTTGTCAGCGCGCTCAGGGTTTATTAGGTAATAAGATCCTACGCACGTTTCCACCTGCAATATGAAAAATGTCGAGACTGATCACGTTTCATTAATTGTCTCTGTGCATTCTCTGTATAACGTGGCTCTTTGACTGTTGTTTCCCAGACTCTAATCAGCTGCTTTTACTATGAGTACAAAGAGGGAGGATGTATGCAAGACCACTGTAGAATCATATAGGAAGTGACATATTGTCTATAGACGCCATTTCCTGAAGGAATCGTGATGGTGTTTATTTCTGAAATTTTTTTCACCAGTTCCTCCTGAATGCATGTATCAATAGACTTTATATAATTCTAGAGCAAAACTGCTCAACTTTTTACAACATCACCAGAGTTTCTACTTTTATGTGTGGCAGTTATCCTTCGTCTGGGGGCTTCAGGGAAAATACAAAACCAGGTGGCTAAGGTTTCGCTCTATGCCAGACAGGCAATGATTATGGACGTTTGTGAAGTTGTACTCATCCTTTCTATGAAAAGCATCAGCTATAACCTGTATTTCCCCACAAAGATCATGTAGAGGGTAATCTCTCTTTGCTATTGTTGGATGCTGTGTGGTAAGGACCAACACACACAAAACTTTGCAATGTGTTTGTTGATTGTATCATGATCACAGACTGCAAGATGTGTTTCGTCATTCAAAAAGCAAGGATAGGATTTATTTATACATGCTATTTTCAATCAAAACTATGCTGTAGACTTAGAGTAACCCTACCATCCCAAAGATTTCTTTTGTTGGAAAGGGTTCTTCATTCCGTCCCATTACTCCCAGGTTTTCTCGTGCGTCATTCTCAATAATCCCTCTCTGCCCGTAGACTTAGCATGTTCCCCCAACACCAGTTCACTTAGTCACAGGTCAATCCCTTCAGGCCCGCTCTGACTCCAACTTATCTCCTTCTTCCCGGTAATGAGGAACTCAGTTACATTGCCACTTTCCAGGATGGTCTGCCTCCTCTATTCCATTCCACGACTCCCTTGGATTGCCACCTCCTTGTTAAAAGACATCATTTTGCGAACACCCAATCAAAAAGCCCAGAATTGACTCTTGAGGGGGACTAACTTCCCTGTACCAACATGCAGTGGGACTCTGAAGGCTATTCCATCTCTCTGAGCCTCAGTTTCATCAAGGTAATACTTATTCCTAGGCTTCTCAACTCCCCACACCTCTTCATCCCCTCTCCAAATTATGTGCGAAGAACTAAGCTGAGAACACTCGCAGTCCGGTTTCTGAAATTTCCCCAGCACAAAATTGCTGGGCCCCTCAGTTCCCTGAAATGCCCTTTGGCCCAGACACTTTGCCTCAGTGTCATTAAACACAAGATAAAGTCTCCAGTCGGTGTGCTGGCCGCCTCCCCTATGGCCACCATTTGGGCTACTGCAGACAAAAAGGAGCAGGGCTGAATGAGATAATACACACCCAAAGCGCTTTGAAATCCCCAAAGACAGATGCTTTATGAATACCAGACATTATTATTATCTCCTCTGCTGCCCCCTGTCACGACGAAGTCTGCCCAGGTTGAACATCTGCAGCATCAGTGGACCCTCACAAATGTATTTGTACTTTTTCAAGCTGTTGCCCATTAACTTCTTGCTAATATTTCTGATTATTCTGGGCCTCTTTATTTAAACACTCAGGTAGTATTGGCACTTGTCACCCTTCTGTCTTTGCAGATGTCACTTAGCACTCTTTACAGATTAGCAACACCGTTAAGCAACACTGAAGACCCAGTTTTGCCCTGCTGTATACCACCTCACTTTTGGATACGTTAGAATTTGCCCTCGCGGTTTAAAAATCAACTTCATAAGGCCTTATGCCACGTTCAAGCCTGTCCAAGTCAATTTGGGGTAGACTGAAGGATACATTTTAAGAATTTCCAAATGTTTTGCTAAAGTCAAGCTGCAGTATATCCACTGGGCTTGTCATCGGTTATTCTTGCAATCTCCTCTTCAACTACAAACTTTCGTCCAAAGCTTCATGTTTAAAATTGGAATGATCAACCTATGCTACTTTTCACTCAGACAGCTTTATAGTTGAATTTTGCATTCATCTTGCCCCATTCTGTTACTAAGTGTTGATGAACCTGACCTCAAAAGCAACAGAAAAAAAATTTTTTAATAAAAATCCTTGAATGATTGTCAAATAATTTGATGCATTTTTAGACTAATTGCCTACATACTAGCAGGCCTTTCAAGGGCTCTTGTTAGGGTACAATTAAAAACAGGCTCTGGTTATTGTGTTCAATTTTTGTTTCACAATGACTCAAAGACATACTATGAACATAGGAGCAGGAGGCCGTAATTGAGTCCACTGTCATTTCTGATCCGTCCTGCTGGAGAATAGCAGTGTCCTGACTTCTCGGCTGACACGCGTTCACTCTCCCCTCCGCTGGAGCAACCCTCCCTCCCACCCAGCGATACTCTAAGCATCAGTGAGTTAATATTTCTAAACAATCGGGAGCCCTGCAACGAGATGCCCTGTACTAAAATCAATAATCACTTTGTGTGCAACATCGGAGCCTTTTCTCCTAATCCTCCCCTCATCAGAGTGACCGTTCTAAGAGCTACTTATTCCATTATTCAAATTCTTCCTGATAGTCAAATACCTTAAGATTCAGTAGACTAATATTTTGGTCATTGACAATAGAAATCTGTGTTTCCCATATGTTCCAGAACCAGATGGTTCAGGTTGGCCTTTTATTTGTCAGGCTCAATATAAAACACTGCTCGCTCGCTCTCAGGGTTTTAACAAAGGCCAGCCAGCCTCCCGCATCCCCTGGTCCCCCACTCCAGGGTGTGACAACAGGCTGAACCAAGAGATGAGCAACTTCTCAGCTGCCGGCCTCCGAAGGCACTCTCAGCATGGCCAGCCCCCACTTCTGCTCCTGCCTGCTTTTTATGCAGCCCCTTGATTGAGAACGGTCCAGCTGGGCAGCCTGTTAACTCCTTTAACCCATTCCTATCCAGCCCATCCCTATTAGGCCTGACCTTCCTCTTGATCAGAGCTACCATTCTAGTGAGCCTACATTGAACCCTTAGCCATGCCCCCCTCTTTTGCACCTTAAGTGCCCAATCCTGACACAAAGAGAACTGAAAGAAGCTAGTAATTGTTGTGTACCCACTATGTGGTGGATGCTGAGCTAAATCCTTGTAACTGCCGTGATATCATTTAAAATGCAGAAAGACGCAAGATGAGATGTGATCATACCCATTATATAGAAAAGGAAACTGAGGCCCAGAGATATTGGATAACTAGCCACACATCTAGTAAGTACTAAAATAGGATTGCCACTCATATATGTCTGACTGTAATGCCATGCACATAGCTCCCCTTAAACAGTCAGAGACAGAAATAATACACACACACACACACACACACACACACACACACACACACACATCAAATTCCAAGCGCTACTGAACCTTGGATTATTTGTCTACAATCTCCAAAATTTCCAGTTTTTGACAGAGAAGTTGTACATCTCTGAGCAAGATGCTTGGCTCTCAACAGTAAGGGGGAGAAAAAGACAAGGAGGTTGGAGAAGTAGGTCTTCGGAAGTTACTGAAAGGGCATTGTAAATATGGTGACTTTTGCTCTTAATGAGATGGGAGCCTTTGGTAAATTTGAACAGAGAAGTGTTCTGATCCAATATAGACTTTAACAGGATTTCTGTGCCACTGAGATGAAGTGAGTCAAGGGCAGCTGCAGGCAGGCCAGTGAGGAGGCCAAGAGATGATGGCAGCTTGAGCTAGCCAGTGGAGGTGGTGATTGGTGGTTAGATTCCAAATACAATTTGAAGACAGAAAAAACAAAATTTCTGACACACCTGTATTTCTTAGATTCTGTCTTGTACTGTTCATGGTGACCTTCCCAGCTAGACTGTATGTCTCTTAAGTATAATGCCTTGCAGTTGCTCTTGGGTGTTTCATAAATCTTGTGTTGGGCATGGTCCGAGGTATAAAGACCCTTTGATGGATGGATGAGTAATTCATTCACGATTCTTTCCCTCCTGTATTCTCTCTTCTTCCATCTATATGATGCTTCTTGATTTCAAAGAAGACACTGTTAATGCTTTGGTGTAAAGACCAAAACTATTATTACTGGCAGGAATGGATAGAAAACATAACCAAATAGATTCATTGAGAAGCCTGAAAATTGACCTAATCCTAAAGAGAATTTCCTCACTAGCTAACGCTCTTCACTAAATTCTACTGTCCCATTAAGCACCTATCATGTACCAGATGCTACCAGGAATTCAAGAATTAAAAATATCAGGGTCTCAGACTTCAAGGACGAACAGGGAAACCAAAAAGTAATTAAATACCTCTCTCAAATACAAAGGGATAACTTGTGTATTAATGCAGGAATGTATGAATTGCCAGGGCAAGTACAGAAGAGGGAACATTCACACATTCCCTGGGGTAGGAGTAGAGTGGTGTCTTCAAGGTTGACGTACTCTTCATCCAGATTTCCTAAGATTGTACTTGTTCTTGCCACAGCTCAGATTATCACTGCAAGGGGCGTAGGGAACCAGCTAAGAGAGACTGCAACTTCAAAGCTGGAGAAGAAGAAGATCTTGTTCAATACCACATTGTATGTATAAGACATTTAAGACACAGAAATGTTAAATGACATCCTCAAGGCCACACAGCTGAATGCATATGGTCCTAGAATTAGAATTCAGATTTCAGACCCTTTGTCTCCAATTTTTATGTTATCTCATGAGATGTATCAAGTACACTCCGTTTTTTATTCATTATCTTCTTATTTTGAGTTTATTCTTTAATTTGGCTTATCCTAACTCTTTCATTCATTTATTTTACAAATATATATTCAATAATTCCTATATGTTAGGCACTTCCCTAGGTGTGCTAGTTATTGGCTATTGACTCGCAGCTCCAAATATACCCTTCTACACTCTGTTTTGTGCCATGAGGTCCTCCCATGTTAAATTATCTCTGTTATAAAACAGAAACTGGTATGGTTTCTGTTTTCTTAAATGTCAGACCCTAGTGCATCTGCTCTGTGTCCATCACTTCTCTGGGTGCTAAAAATACAGAAGTAAGCAAAGCAGACTCATTTCCTACCATCACAGAGCTTATGGTCTAGTCTGAGAGACAGACCCTAGTCAATTGGTTACAAAATGGTAGTGTAATTACAGACAGTAATAGTGACACCGAGGAAAGATGCATCTGATAGCAAAAGCTCAGAGCTTTTTTTGGCGTTGTGTGGTCAGAGAGGGCTTCCCAGAGGGGGTGCCACCCCAGAAGAGACCCAACCCTGGAGGTGTGCAGGTCAATACTCTGTGGAAGAAAGAAGGGAAGGCCCATGACACATTGGAGGAGCTAATATACAGCCGGTCAGAGAGTCAGAGAATAGTTTGATTTCCCTTTATTTATTTTAAGATGAAGAAATTTGGACTTAAGCTTTACAACTAGAAGCTGTAGTAAACTTTTTAATTTTATGACACACTCTTCTGTCTCTGGGCTGCCTGAGTTTGGTGTGTAGAAACTACATACCAGAAATGCACATTTTCATTTATTTATTTTTTTTCAGGATCTTATCCTGATATGAAGTCCCTTCAGGGATCTTTAATTATGCAGGTATAGATTCTGTAATCTAGTCCGAAAGGAGCTTTGATATGAGAATATATGTGTTGATTTCATTAAGATTTAGCATATATTTTGAAAAATTCCAACTATCATTAAAATATATGCAAAATTTACTTTTTAGAGATTATTTTGGGGGAAGTAATAGTCACTTCATATGAATAATTAAAGTATCTTTTTTCACTGAAAAAATATATGAGGCAATTTGAAAGGCAACATTTAATTGAGTTTAGAGGAAGACTGGAATTTTGTAGGAGGGAAAAGGGACATACTCTTTTCTGTTTGCTTCCTATTCCTATCGGAAAGGAAATATTTCCTTTCCTTTGCATTCATTTCCCTATTTTAACCTCATTTCAGACCTTTATCACCTCCCAGTTGCCCTATTGTATCAGCATGATAAGTGGTTTTCTGCCTTTAGTCTGTATGTACACACATGCCCCCCACACATACTCCTTCCACTCTGTGCCCCATCATCAGCTTAATCTTAATTGAACCCTAGTTCTATATGATACTCCCTTTTGGCTACAAAGTCAAGTCCTTCTACCATATAATGAAAGGTTTTTATTTTCTTCTTTCTAAACTTGTTTCTAACGGTATCTTCAACCTGTGCATTCTAATAGGCTACATATTAGACTTACCTTAATAAAATTCTGTTGCTCAAACCTCACTGCAAGCCAATTACATCAGAATCTCTGGGTGGGAAACCCTAGCATCTGTATTTTTAAAAGCTCTCAGAAGGTTCTAACATGCAGCCAGAATTGGAAACTACCAAGTCTGATGTGACAGCTAAACTGGACTCAGCATTGTTATTTCCCACATCCCATAGATACTGTTCTTATTTTATTATTCCAACCTACTAATATCAGCGTGGGTTTTGGTGGAAATTATTATACCTGAAGAAATTTCCTCTCTAAATGTTAAATTTCAGGACTCTCCTGTGGTCCAGTGGTTAAGACTTCACCTTCCAATGCGGGGGGGTGCAAGTTTGACCCCTGGTCAGTGAGCTAAGATCTCACATGCCTCAAGGCCAGAAAACCAAAACATAAAGCAGAAGCAATATTGTAACAAATTCAATAAAGGCTTTAAAAATGGTCCACGTGGGGCTTCCCTGGTGGCGCAGTGGTTGAGAGTCCGCCTGCCAATGCAGGGGACACGGGTTCGTGCCCCGGTCTGGGAAGATCCCACATGCCGCAGAGCGGCTGGGCTCGTGAGCCATGGCCACTGAGCCTGCGCGTCCGGAGCCTGTGCTCCGTAACGGGAGAGGCCACAATAGTGAGAGGCCCACATACAGAAAAAAACCCAAAAAATGGTCCACATTAAAGAGTCTTAAAAAAAATTAATTTTAACTTTCATTACAATTTAAAAAGCTAAAACCATCAAAGAAAGGTTTCCTCTTAATTAAAATAGTATAGGTACTTCTAAATATTTTCAGTATGTCATTCTACTTTGAGTATTATTCAAAGTTGGTCTTGCCTCTAGAGTATGGTTAGATGCTTATGTTGTACTCATTATGGTAACCTGCCTGTTGGATGGTGTCATTGCACGGGGAACAGAAGTGATGTGAGTCCCTGAAAACTATGCTTATAAGTCTGGCTTTTCTCATGTCTAAACCTGGAACAGCAATAGAGCAAACCAATAAAAATGAGAATGTAAGAATGCCTTCAGTATCAGAAACGTTAAAGGGCACACAGTACAGCACTGGGCACAGTGTCTGGCATAAAATTGGTGATCAATTCATGTTTGTAGAGAGTATGAACAAGTAGACAAAGGACCCACATTGCTTGTATGTTATGTCCCGTATAGATTCATCGTCCTTATAAATTAGCTTTATGACTTTGAGCAAGGCCTTTAACCTTCAACTTTTAATTTGCTCATCCATAAAATTGGTGTGAGGAAGGAGGATGCCTTCTAGCTCTAAGTGTTTCAGTTTAGAGAGATTCTTGCTTAACTCTTTCTGTTCACATCAACAAATATTTTATAGGAAAGAAACACACATATATTGCTTAACAAATTTGAGAATAACCTGCACTCTCTAAGTTTAGTTAGTTTACAATGTTCCATATCATTGGTCTTCCTTCCTCTCTGGATTATTTCCCCATGGAGATTGTGCTCCATAATGAAACAGAACCACAAAAGCCAGCTGCTTCAAGCTCTGCTCTTGGGGGAACCCAGTCTAAGGCACATTACCACATGATTCATTTATCTGCAGATTTAGCAACAAAACAGAACCACTTTTTGTCAGTCTTGTCTATTATATATTATATGTGTTCAGCAGAGATTTTTTTAAATTAAATATAATTATCAGCTTTACTCAAAAATCCAGTTCTACAAGATGTATTGTGTACTGTATATCCAAGACTTTATATTAAAAACTGGGAATATAAAACAGATAAGGACACAATTAAATATACTCCTTAGCATTAAGAATCATGTTTTAAATTGTTCTGAAGACTCTAGTGGCAGGACAGGAATAAAGACACAGACATAGAGAATGGACTTGAGGACAAAAACTACATGAGCCATGGACCTTCCTTTCATACAAGAGCAAAAGCCATCTACTGCTGGGGATGTGACACTTCTCTGACACAAAAAGAAAGTCATCTGATTTGGGAGAAATAACTAATCTGAATCATCCAATATCTATGATATGAAAATTTGACCAAAGATAAAAATGTTTCCCACAAAGATCATCCCAGGCCCAGGAGAGTTTACTTATCAACACTTATCAAACATTTAAGGAAGAAACAACACCAATTCTACAAATCCTTTTTAGCAAATTGAAGAGGAAGCAACACTCTCTAAAATTTAATGAGGCCAATTTTACACAAATATCAAAACCAAACAAAGACACTGCATGAAAAGAACACTAAAGATTAATAATTCAATTGGACATAGATATAAAAATGGATATAGACATATCAAATGGAATCTAGTGATTATCAAAATATAATACAGCATGATTAAGTGGACTTTAACCCAGGAATACAGATTTGCAATCAAATGATGTAGTAATTTACCACATCAACAGACTAAAAAGGGAAAACTGTATGACTATCTCAATAAATGTAGAAAAAGATTTTGACACAATGCAATATCCATTTATGATTTTTTAAAAATCTTAACAGACTAGGAAAAGAAGGGATCTTCTTTAAATTATGAAAAGACATCTAAAAAATGTATTCACTAACCTCATACTTAAATGTGAAAGACTGAATTTTTCCCCCAACACTGAAAACAAACACAGATATTCTGACTTGTATCCAAATTATATAAAGAGCTCTTATCACTCAATAATACCACCTGATAAAAATATAGTCAAAAGATTTGAACACACACTTTAACAAAAGTATATGTAAGTTAAAACTGTAATGCGATGCCACTTCATTCAAATAGGTAAAATTTAAAATATTTAAAACAACAAGTAGAGCAAAGATTTAGAACAATTGGAACTCTCATACATTGATGGTAAGAACTCAGAATGGTACAACTACTTGGGAAAACTCCTTGGGAAGTTTTCAGAAAGTTAAATAAACACTTATATGATGCAGCAATTCCACTCCTAGGTACTTATTTTAAATAACTGAAGACATATGTTCACAGTAAAAGCTTGTACATATTATTCATAGCAACTTTATTCGTAATAATCAAAAATTTGAAATAATCTATATTCAGCTGGAAAATGGATACAAAAATCATTATCCTTATTTATATGTATATTTGTTGATAGACTATTGATTTTTTATAGCCAAAATAATAAAGTAAAATAAAATGCATGACAAGAGTGAACAGAGTGGGAGTAGATGGAATTATATTGTTGTAAAGTTTCATACTTTTCTGACTTTGTATAACATTTGAGTAGACTGTGTTAATTTAAAGATGTATATTGTAATCTCTAGAGGGACCAGTAAAAAATATTACTAGTAAGTATATGAAAAAATCAGTAAAAGGATAAAACAGAAGAGTAAAAAATATTTGATTCCGGCAAAAGAAGACAAGAAAGTCAGAAAATGGGAGCTGATGTTACAAATAGAAAGCAAATGCTAAAATGCTACACTTAAATACAACTATACCAATAATCACAGTAAATGATTGTAAATGAGCTAAACACTTCAGTTACAAGGTAAAGATTATTGAACAGAATTAAAAAGCTGAGCACAACTGAATGCTGATTAAAAGATTTGTAGTTTTTCATATTCTTGTTTAAATAGAAAGAAACTGACAGGTTGAGAGTAAAAGGGTGAAAAAAAGACATGAAAATATTTAAGCACAAGAAAACCAGACAAAGATGTCACAAAGAAAGAAAACTACAGGCCAATATCACTGATGGGCATAGATGCAAAAATCCTCAACAAAATACTAGCAAACAGACTCCAACAGCACATTAAAAGGATCATACACCATGATCAAGTGAGTTAGATGGGAATAAAGACACAGACCTACTAGAGAATGGACTTGAGGATATGAGGAGGGGGAAGGGTAAGCTGTGACAAAGTGAGGGAGTGGCATGGACATATATACACTACCAAACGTAAAATAGATAGCTAGTGGGAAGCAGCCACATAGCACAGGGAGATCAGCTGGGTGCTTTGTGACCACCTAGAGGGATGGGATAGGGAGGGTGAGAGGGAGAGAGCTGCAAGAGAGAAGAGATATGGAAACATATGTATATGTATAACTGATTCACTTTGTTATAAAGCAGAAACTAACACACCATTGTAAAGCAATTATACTCCAATAAAGATGTTAAAAAGAAAGAAAGAAAGAAAGTAAGGTTGTATTAATGTCAAACAAAGTAGACTTCGAGCAGAGTTTTATAGAGTTAAAGAAGGGGGATTTGTAGTGATAAAAGAGTCAGTTTCTCAAAAAGACATAAAAATCCTAAACACTTATGTATATAATACCTGAGCATTGGAATACATGAAACAAAATTGAGAAAATTAAAGGAAAAATCATAAATTCACAATTATAGCTAGATATTTTAATAGCTCTTTCTCAGTAACTGACAAGGAAAGTAAAGAAAAAAGTCAGGAAGGCTATAAAAGATATAAACAATTATCAACTAACTTGGCCCAAATGACATTTTAGAACACTCTCCCAACAACTGCAGGATACTCATTCTTTTAAAATTTACATGGAACTTTCACCGGAATAGATGGTATGTGGGCCGTAAAACAAGTCTCATTAATTAAAAAAAGGATCAAAATCATACAGAATATGTTCTTGAAATATTTGAAAATTAAACAACAAACTTCTAAAAAACTCATGAGTGAAAGAAGAAATCACAAGGAAAATTGAAAATATTTTGAACGGAATGATAATAAAAAATACAACATATCAAAACTTGTGAGATACAGCTAAAGTGTGGCTTGAAGAGAAATGTGTAGCTTTAAATGCCTATTTTTCAAAAGAAAAAAGTGTAAAATTAATTATGTAATCTTCCACTTTAAGAATCTAGGGAAAGAAGAACAAACTATATTTGTTAACTTACACAAAGTAAGCTACAGTAAGTAAATAATAAAGAAGAAGAACACAGTAAAAATTTAAAATGGGCAAATAATAGATAAAATTAGGAATGTCACAAGTTGTGTTTTTAAATGATTTGTAATATTTATAAACCCATAGAAAAAGAGAGAAAACACAAATTACCAATGTGAGGAATGAAAGAGGGAACATTATAACAAATTCTATAGACATGAAAATGATAATAAAGAGATATTATGAATAACTATGTCAATAAAATCAATGACTGAGAGTGAAATGAACAAATTCCTGAAAAACATAACTTACCAAAGCTGGCACAACAAAAAATAGAAAATCTGAACAGCACTAGATCAATTAAAGAAACTGAATTCATAATTAAAATCTTTCACTGAGAAAACTACAAGCCCAGATTGTTTCAATGATAAATTCTATCATACATTTAAGTAAAAAATAATACCATTCCAAAATAAATTATTACAAAAATTACAGGAGGAAGGAATGTTTTCACTCATTTAATATGGCCAGCAAAAACCTGATCCCAAAATACTACAAAGATATTACAAGAAAATTAAATTACAGATTAATTTTTCTAATGAACATAGATGCAAAAATCCCTAACAAGTATTAGCAAGTAAAATCCAGCAATATATGCAAAGAATGACATATTCATGACAGTGCAGTTTATCCCAGGAATTTAAGGTTGGCTTAACATAGGAAAATCAATCAAAGTAATTCACAGTAGTCACAGAATAAAAGAGAAACAAATAGTGTATGGTGTTACTTAAAAATAAGATATAAATAGAAGAAAACATTAGAGGGTCTTATGTCAAACATTATCAGTAATAATCATTGGATCATTGGATGGTACGACTGTGAGAAATGTTTTTACCACGGTTTCCTGAATTTTTCCAAGGTTACTGCAAGGAATATGTGTTGTATTTCAAAATTATAAAAGGGTATGTGTGTGTGTATGATGACCAAGGTATCTGAATATGCATTCAAAGAAGACACAGCTAATGGAGACGGACACGTAGTCTGGTGATTTCAAATGGATGACAGACCTTGAAATTTTCTGATGAGAGAAATGTTGTGTTAATCTGAGTTTAGCTATTGATAGCTTTTAATCTTTGTCTTCTAGCAAAGTCATGTTATTTAGGTGCAAATTGAATTCCTTTTCAAAATTTACTCTGCTTTTCTAGTAGAAAATTACTGAGGAATGTAAAGGACTTCCCAATTTGTGATAGTAAACTTCCTACTCCTCTCATCAGAAGAATTTTACATGTGTACCTGGCATCACCTTGGTAGCGTCAAATAATAGCAACCATTACGATTTGGTTCTGGTTTATTCTGACATTACAGCACATTGATTAAGTGAGCAAATCTACACCTGGAATAAAAACCGATGATATACTTGATATCAGTCTTTTTGTTTCTATTGAAAATTAGACACAGTATAAAACAACAGTGACGTCAATTAATAGCATAACGAATAGTTAATTCACCGGAACTTTTATTCTTGCCAGGCCAAGATCTTAAATCAGAAGACGAGTGTCAGATTTGGATCCTGTAGTGTTTCAGGAAAAAACAAATTTTAAAAACCAAAGGCATTACGTTGAGAGGCATTTTCTCTAGCCCTTTGATATGTAACTCTGACTGAAACTCAGCAGGCCAGACATTAATCTCAACTTTCATGTAATAGACCACTGATGCTCCCGGAAAATAAAGTTATAAGACTCTCATGTTCCCCCGAACAGATTGAGAAATGTGCCAGGAGGAATTATGCCTTAAAATCTTCTAGTTTGTTTTCCATCATAGGGTCAAGAGGAGAGAATATTGTGTATTTGGCTATAAAATCATAATGAATATTAATTTAGCACATTTTTCTTTTAGAAATTGTATGCGAATTGGACTAGAAAATGTTTCATTTTCCTACATCATATTGTTTGGTACTCAGGTTGTGAGTGTAAGTGTGTGTGTGTGTGTGTGTGTGTGTGTGTGTGTGTGTGTGTGTGTGTGTGTGTGTGTGTGTGTGTGTGTTTGTATATGTCTTTGCATGTGCTGTCATAACCTATCTGGCCAAGCATGGACTGTCTCCAAAGATTAAGTGCACCTATTTTGAACTGGAGGCTGAACGCCATAATTTTTAGCTAACCCGTTTCCTTCTTACTGAAAACAGAAATAAAAATATATTGTGCGCACTTCATCGCTAGAGCCTTTGACCTCAGCTGCCTGTCTAGCTGAGACTGTGATGAATGCTTTGTGTCCCTTCATTTTTAATTGCTCATAAATTGTTATCCTGCGAAACACAAAACTAGCCTTGTCCTCATTTTAGTTGGGGTTGGAGGTCAGCCTAACAGTAACACAATTAAGGAGTGTCTTTGTGTGGGAGTGTGGGAGTGAGGAGGGCTTTAGGCTTGCAGAAGAGGGGTAAAGAAATGGACTAGTCCTTTCTAAGGAAAACACAAAGAAAATTCCAACTTCTGAGCACAAACATCACAAATACAGTAAATCATGCTTGTTTGACAATTGTGTCCAAAGTGCTTTGAAGGGCATTTCTGGACGGCAACAAAGAAAATGAATTATATTTCATTCCTGTGTTCAAGCAAAAATGTGTTTTTGTGATTCATGATGTTGAGTATAAATTAATTCTGTGAAAAAAAAATATGTCTGGTTTCAGAAGTGCCATCAAAACCCAGGGTGTTTTCAAAAGAGACTGTGTATATGGGAATCTAAGGCAGAAGCTCGCCTTCAGCTTTGTGTCACTCTCTGTCATCCCCGGGTAGCAGCAGCTCAGGGCAAGGTCTCCAGCTCACATCTGACTCTGATGCACCGTGGATCTTTTCTGTGGGTTTTGCAGAGTCAGTCATTGTTTTCAATTATACTTCTTCTATTGCTCAGCAACTAAGGTGTGAACTTAAACAGTCATGTTTCAAATATCAATGAAACTAAAGCTTTGAATTTCTTTTCTCATTTGTGAAGACTGTCAAAAACAGAGATGATTATGTGTTTTCTTTATTCCGCCTAAAATAGTGTTTAAAGCCCAGCTAGTGGCCTATTGACTGATTTTATTATTTTGATTAAACCAAACTGGAAGCAGCATGGTCTAAATGCAAACAGAATTGGGCTTACTGTGAGACCACTCCTTTCCTTTTCTTCCAGTCATTCTTCTGACTTCCTTTAATTTCAAGCAAGTGGTTTGACTTCCCTGGATTAGACTGTTTTCAAAATGAAAATATACCTTCAATAATTACCTTATAAAAATATTGTGTAGACAAGGGAAGATTATGTACGTGTTATAGCCTTCTTTCTCAGAATAAACATGTAAAATACATTTTGGCTGTTGCTATGATTCTTAGTCTCATTTTAATCACTATTTTCTTGTTTTAATCATATTTCATAGTACCTTTTGAATATTTTGTCAAGCTTGCTTGAATTCTGAATAGACAAATGGAATTCCCAGTATTAACTACTCTATTTATTGTCTCTTGAATTTATTTGTAGCAAGTTAACTTTTTTTTTTCCCAGTAGAATTTACACTTCTATCTGGCTTAACTTCAGCAAAATAGAGAATAGTTTAGCTGTAATATCACTCATTAATGCACAAATTTAACCATGATTAAACCCTTCTACACATATGTTAGAAGAACTTACTATATGTCAGGCACTGTTTTAGGTACAGAGGATAAAATCATGAACAAAACAGAAAAAAAAAACCCTTCTGTCTTTAATGGAGGTGATACTCTATTTACTTGATAAATTTGGTCAAATTATAATCCCTAAACATATAAGCAATAGGATAACATAATACAGGAAGGGACAATAAGGGGTCCATTAATAAGATCACTGGATTACAAGTTAGGAACGTGGAACTAGTGACCAATTCAACTATTCCCTAGCTTTGAGATCTTATCCAAATCACTGGATTCCATTTTCTTACTCTTAAAATGAGTTGATCTTTTCCAATGCTAAAATTATTAGATTGTCTATATAATGGAGAAACAATCCCCTGTTCCTACTCCTCAATGAGACGAGAATGGGGGGAGGGGGAGAGAGCGTGCGCAATTATTTTGAGGGGGAGAGAGAGAGAATTATTTAGTATATCAAGATCAAGAATATCCCTCCCTCTTGGCTGGAAACTTTTACCAGAAAATTTCAGACTTTTTAAAGCATGACAACAATGAAAAATTATCACTTTTTTAGAGAAATTTTCTTTTTCTTTGTTTTGCACTTGAAAAGTAAGCTCACTGCAGTAGCATATGATTCTGGTGCTTGGTTTTCTGGATGTAGACAGTATTGGCACTTTGTCATAAGAAGGAGGGCAGAACTGACTGGTTCATAAGGTTCCCAGTGGTCCGAATAGCAGAAAAATCTGTTAGAGTTATGATGAACAAGTTGTTGGCTGAATTCAGCAACGAGTTTTAGACACGAGTCTAAAATCCAACCATCTGTGCCCTCACTAGTAACTGCTACTTGACTGCAATAAGAATCACTACAGCTTTACATGTCACCAAAAATGATAATAATGACGTTTCCCAGCCTTAATAGGGAGGAAAGTTTTATTTTTAGGGCATTTCATAAAATCCTCCAAACTGAAAAAAATCTAAATGAAAGTATTAAATATTACATATAAGAATTAGAGGTATATCAAAGTTTTGCCTAATACATGATGCAGAGAATGGAAGTTGTAATTTGTATTAAACTTTGCAGATACGTTAGACATTAGAGAGTATTTTAGTTTAGTCTCAAACAAATAGCTTAGGTAATATTTAAAATAAGATTAAAATATTTTTCTAGTTGTCACTGGAATTTAACTTTTTCTCCCTTTTCCTATTTGAGAAGTTCTGTTCCCAGAACAGCAACTGGCCCATAGTAGGTGCTCAATAAACATTTATTGGCTGAATTAATATGTCTATTACTTCCTGAAGCATGAATAAAACCACTAAGCTTCTGTAGATCAGTTCCCAAATCCAATGGGTTTGTTATATGGTTTTTGTCAATGTGTATTTTTTGTCATTTACCAGAATTTATTTATATAACTATTTAACCCTGAAAATAGTTTTCAAAACTTAGCTGGCTCACAGATTTTATTATTGTTATTTTAAATGAAAAAATGAAATTTTACATTTGGGCAAAACAGTGTATCATTAGAAGACTTCACAGTTATGTAACTACTCACAGCAGAATCCTTAAGATTTTAAGCATAAAAACTGGGTATTCATACATGGCAAACTAAAATAAGCTGTTTAAAAACATGACATTTTTGAAGTTATCACTCAAGAATTTCTTGCAAACGCATATGGAAATTCAAATGTGAGTGCCTAATAATAATGCTAGCCAGACTGCAAACGATAATTGAAAATTAAGGAATTTTTAATTTGTCACTTCTGAGCATCTTCCTTATACTGGCTGTTTCATCGAAAAAGTATTGGTAGTTGATGGCATTCCCATGGTTAGAATCCCATGGTGATTCAATATCTCACTTGCTTTTTTTTTTTTTAAATCTTTATTGGAGTATAATTGCTTTACAATGGTGTGTTAGTTTCTGCTTTAAAACAAAGTGAATCAACTATATATATATGTATATCCCCATATCCCCTCCCTCTTGCGTCTCCCTCCCACCCTCCCTATCCCACCCCTCTAGGAGGTCACAAAGCACCGAGCTGATCTCCCTGTGCTATGTGGCTACTTCCCACTAGCTGCATCTGTCTTTGGGTTGGCCAACAAAAGAAAAACACTCTAATGCTATAATATTAAATATTATATCACATATGTTGACAGTAATGTCATCGTGTCATTAGTTTCTTACCCAGATGAAGACGATCATATAATTTAGTTCCTAACAGAACACTGAGAAAAATACTGTTTTGTATCAGTTGGTGAACATCTTACTTGCTAAAACCGTTATTTATCATAAAAACACTAATAATTGTGTGTCTTACTTATACTGCTCTGGCTTTGCTGATGGCTGTACAGTTTTTGCCCATCCAGCTGGCTCAGAGTGACCTCTTCTGTCTTCAGCGTTTGTCTGCTTAGAACTTTCTGATGGATGGGAGCCTCCCAGTGTGTATCCCTTGTCTCCTCATCCAGGGCTAAAGGTGCGTATAAAACCATAATGTGGGTTTTGTTAATGGAATAACCAGACCAATTGCTAAATTTCACACTCCAGCAATTCTTAAACAGTTATTTCTAACTAATAACTGCAATCTTAGGATGCAGTAACTCTAAAAGTTTTCACAAAACTGTCTTAGTGGCGAAGGAAACAAAATGTGTCATCTTGGGATCTGGGAACCAGTCAAAGCCGCATACAATCAAAACAATACTTTGAAATACTTGAAATACTCCATTTTATCTGAAACATATGTGAATGTCTGAATTCTCCACCCATAATATATATACTTGTTTTAATATGAAATACTTTCTCCCAAGACTATCAACAAAGTTGATGCTCCTGGGAGAAGGTCAATCTTTTTCCATTAGCGTTTTCTGTTTCCAACCACCTAACCAGGAAGTCATCAGAGAGAAATCTAAGCCCACTCAGGAAAACTCAGAGGTGGACAAAACAGGTAAAGTTGTCTTTGCCTGAGCTTTAGGCTTCACCAGTATCTTTTCCATGAAAAGGAAGAATTCAGACAATCTCTCTGGAACCCCACTATTTTCTCTATATCTAGTTTGTGGCTAGTCTCAGTCTCTTCCCATGCACAAATCTGTAAAATGTCTATAAAAAATAACAAGTGCCCTAGGGCTGTTCACCCTATGTTGCAGAAATTCAGAGCTTCAGATTTTTTGATCCTCTTCATTTCTCAGCCCCTATGCAATGGATGTCACTAATGTCACCTTTCAGTAAGGCAGCCATGGCCAGCAGAAGGCCTGGAAATGCCAATTGTAATTAACTTTCTTTTCAACTATGTTTGACAGTTTCATGCTGAGAAGGGCTTCTTACCTTTTGAACTTTCAGAGTGCTTGGCTGAGCAAAATGTGTATCATTTTCTTTTAAAATTACCTCACAAAGAGCTATGTACTATGATATTCTTGCACACGTCAGCCATTTATAAGAGATTTAGATTTTTAAGCAGATTATCCTTGTTCCAAATGAGAGACCTTGCTTTTGTCTGAAGCATGGGCCATGTTCAGGTGCATGGCAGAGCCCCAGGACAAGGACATTCATATATTCATAAATGTCAGAGACGACATTTTCGCATGGGTCTATCATCCCAGCTGCTCTAGAAGGTAATATTCCTGAGACCTGTGAAAGCCAGAACCAGGCTCTTTGGAAGTAGCTAAAGATAAGGGAAAAAATGCTCCTTGGGTCCAGTTTCCTACAATACAGTTATTCATCATTTTAAAAATGACATCAAAAATCAATAAAAATGGAAGAACTCTAAAAATGCATCTTTTGCTAATTGAGAGGCTTAACCTGACTTTTGTAGTAAGAATAATATACCTTACTGTGACCTACTTTAAAAATGTAAAAAGTCACTTTATGGCTGCTTGTTTCAGACTTTTATTTGGCCTTCCTACTTTTTTTTTTCATAGCAGGGGTACTCGTGTAAAGAAAGAAAAAAAAGTATAGATCCTTACCAGCATTTTGATCAAGGAGAAAGTTTTCATACTTCAATAGTGCACGTAATGGAATTGGTCAGATTTGAAGCATGGGAGCACATTTTATCTTGGATCTTTAATTTTTAACAGTTCAGTTGACAGAAATTTAACTAAAATGTTGGTTATGTGACCAGTAAGCAGACTCCCCCAAATAACACTTGCCTTAATTTTACTGTAGGTTGTCAGAAAGGGTGTAAAATAAGTTGATTTTTATTAGTCTTTTGGTTAATTAGAAGTAATTCAAAAACCAGTCCTATAAGATTGTTTTCACCCCCCAAGGATACAAATATGTCAGTTACTCATAATTTTCACATAGATTGAAAGCCCTGAGAATTACTGGGTAAAAATATACACAAAAGAGAAAATTTTCAATTAAGTTCCTTAGCTATCAAGGCAATAACAGAGGTAGGTCATCAAGGTTCACACTGTTCTAGAAGATGGCAGTAGGACTTTTTTTCTGAAAAATAAAAATAGGAATAAAAACTATATTCTCTATTCCCTCAAAGTAAAACAAAACAACAACAGCTCTAAACTATAGTGTTAACAATTTTAATGTAATTTTGAAATTATAAAAGCCTTTTGGTTCAAACTCCAGGTAAAAATGTGGTTCAGCTTCCTGTAAATACAGGAATATTTGGTATTCTATTAAGTTCACTCTTTTTAAAATTTTTGTATGTTTCAGGTATACAGCATTATAACTATACATCTGTATACACTACAAAGTGATCACTAGCACAAGTCTAGTTGCCATCCTTCACGCCTACAGTTGACCCTCTTCAGCCTTTTGCCCACCTCCCTATCCCCTTCCCCTCTTGTAACCACTAATATGTTCTCTGTGTCTGTGAGTTTGTTTTTGTTTTGTTTGTTCATTTGTTTTGTTTTTATAGATTTATACTCATACCATATGAGTAAAATCATGTGGTATTTGTCTTTCTCTGTCTGACTTATTTCACTTGGCATAATACCTTCAAAGTCCATCCATGTTGTTGAAAATAACAGGATTTCATTAGTTTTTATGGTTGAGTAGAATTCCATTGCATATATACACCACATCTTCTTTATCCATTCATACAATGATGGACATTTAAGTTTTCCCATATGTTGGCTATGGTAAATAATGCTGCAATGAACATTCCTTTTGAATTAGTGTTTTTTTGTTCTTAGGAGAAATACCCAGAAGTGGAATAGCTGAGTCATTCTATTCTTAATTTTTTGAGGAACCGCCATACTGTTTTCCATAGTGGCTGTACCAACTTACAGTCCCACCAACAGCGTACAATTGTTCCCTTTCCTCCGCATCCTCTCCAACATTTGTTATTTCTTACTTTTTGATAATAGCCATTCCGACAGGTGTGAGGTGATATCTCATTGTGATTTTGATTTGTCTTTCTGTAATAATCAGTGATGTTGAACATCTTTTTATGTGCCTGTTGGCCACCTGTATGTCTTCTTTGGAAAAATGTTTATTCACATCCTCTGCCCATTTTTTATTTGAGTTGTCTGTTTTTTTGTTGTTAGGTTGCATGAGTTTTAAAAAATATTTTGCATATTCACTCTGATCAAATATATGATTTGCAAACCTATCCAGAGGTTGCCTTTTTGTTTTGATGATGGTTTCCTTTGCTGTGAAGAAACTTTTTGGTTTGATGCAGTCCCATTTGTTTATTTTGGCTTTTGTTTCCCTTGCCTTTGGAGTCAGAGTCACAAAAACATCACTAAGATTAATGTCAGTGAAGTTACCATCTATGTTTTCTTCTAGGAATTTTATGATTTCAGATTTCACATTTAAATCTTAATGCATTTTGAGTTAATTTTTATGTATGGTGTAAGATGGTGGTCAAGTTTCTTTCTTTTGCATGTAGCTGTCCAGTTTTCCCAACACTGTTTAGAGACTGTCTTTTCTCTACTGTATGTTTTTTGCTCCTTCATCATAAATTAATTGTCTATATATGTGTAGTTTTATTGCTGGGTTTTCTATTCTGTTCCACTGACCAGGGTGTCTGTTTTTTGTGCCAGTACAATATCATTTTGATTACTATAGCTTTGAAGTATAGTTTAAGATCAGGGCATGTGTGATACCTCCAGCTTTGTTCTTTCTCAAGATTGTGTTGGTTATTCAGGATCATTTGTTGTTCCACACAAATTTTAGAACAGTTTGTTCTAGTTCTGTGAAATATGCCATTGGAATTCTGATGGGGACTGCATTCAATCTGTAAGTTGCTTTGGGTAGTATGGATATTTTAACAATATTAATTCTTCCAGTCCACGAACATGGAATATCTTTCCATTTATTTGTGTCTTTTCAATTTCTTCCATCAGAGTCTTGATTCGTGGATGTTCAACCATCCTTGTATCCCACTTGATCATAATGTACGAGATTTTTAATGTTGTGTATTCAATTTGCTAATATTTTTGAGACTTTTGCATTTATGTTCATACAGGATATTGATCTGTAATTTTCTTTTTCTGTGCCAACCCCCTAGAAACTGATTGAATATGAGATTGGTTGAAAATATGATGGGATAAAAAACAAATAGTCAAAAATTATATTACAGGCAGAATAAATGAACTGGATTAGGAAGAAATGTACACATCTAAAGTAACCATGCCTATGAACTTTCGTGTGTGCATACCTTATTATTTTTGAGAATAAGATTTATAGAATTGCCATATATATACAGATTTTGACAACTTTTAGCTCGACTTAAATACATAGTTGAAGCAGTCTATTATAGTATTATTTTTAGCAATGAGGACTATTTTTCACATCTTGATAAAATAAAAATGCCTCACCCACCCTTCCTGCATTGCTACCCTTGGCATACACAACTGTTACATTAAATGTCACATGTAAATCAATAGGGATTGGCATAAAAACAAATTTAAAAGATCACTGTTTTTCAATATTTGTTACTCCAAGTACATAAGGTTAAATGTTGAACTTGGTGGAATAAATAAGTGAATATACTCATATCTTGTAACCAATTTTTTACTCACCAAATATATCAGCCAAGATGGAAATATTCATTTATTTGAGTAGATGTGTCAACTATATTTTCTTAGAAGAAAGAGGAGGAGGAAGCGGAGGAGGAGAACTCAGAGTAACTTATAAGCAGATATTGCTACTTATAAAATAACTACAGAGCCAAAAAATAGAAGGCACAAAGCCAGATGGCCCAAATGTTAAAAGTCACTCCATTCTAAGTTCAGCAAAAATTTTGTGTACACCTATATGTGAAAAACATCATGTACAGTAGATACCTATGATCAATTTCTTTTAGCATCTGGGCTGCACAGTCAGCCTTCTGTATCCATGGGTCCTGCATCTGCAGATTCAACTAATTGTGGATTGTAAATATATTTTTTAATTCCAGAAACTTCCAAAAAGCAAAACTTGCTGCACACCAGAGGCTAGTTACCTAGCCTTTACATTGTATTTACAATTATTTACATGGCATTTACTTTGTATTAAGTATTACAAGTAATCTAGAGACGATTTAAAGTATACAGGAGGATATGTATAGTTTATATGCAAATTCTACACCATTTTATATAAAAGACTTGAACATCCGTGGATTTTGGTATCTGCAGATGTCCTAGAATCAATCTGCTGTTGATACCAAGAGATGACTATAATTCATTTAAAACTAAAAAGTCATCCTTATCATTTTTAAGGACAAGATGTTTTATATTCCATCCTTTTTCTTTTCTCTTTTATTTATGCCTCAGCCTTCAGGAAGCTTATAGCTTAGAGCTCACAGCTAAACTCCTTAGCTAGAGTTTTGGAAAGTGCACCACCCTTAATTACATGACTCTTGGAGTTTTATCTTTATTTTTAATATTCTCTTATGTTGTTTATTTTTTGTAATCTTCACTTTTTTTAATTAGAGGAAATTTTGAATACAGAGTCTTGTCTTTGCTTCTCACTCAGCAATTACTTAGTACCTAGAATCAAACTCCTATAACCCAGTTGGAGTATCCAAAGCTGTCTTTGACTACACATACGTTTTCTCACACAGATTACCTCTTAGACTATCCTTTAAAAGTTGACCCAAGCTTTCTCATGCCAAAAAGAGTGAGGAGAAGAAAAAAGTATACATGAAAGCAGAGAGCAGAATCTGATTAATGTCCTTAAAGAAAGCCCCTGAATACAGTATTTACGAATGTGACATGGAGAAGGAAATTATATTTCTGAAAAGAGCCCAACCGGGGACTCTGGAAGCCATGTAAGATGAAAATTAAAATAGGTTACTAGGTGTTTGCACTGGGGATGCCATTTAGAGTCTTGCCCCAGCTCCCCACTTGTGTGACTTCAAATCCTCAGAGGAGGAAACACCATGAGGCTTCTCTTCCCATCAGGCCCCCTATTAAGATAGAGGAGCCTGTTTTTATGGGGTCCCCAAGATTAGGGAAGGAATAGAAGTAGGACAAGCCCAGGTCACTCTTCTAAGCCCTGATTTAATATTAATTTATTTAATCTTCTTAACACCCTGTGAGACAGGAACTAAACCAAATCTTTTGGTTCTTCTTCCATAGATCTTTCTGAACCTACCCCCTTCATCTCTCATGTGTCTCACGTTATCACACTGCTTCAGATGCCCAGAAGCTCCCAGTCTGGCATAACCAGTAGTCATGCCCTTGCCACTTTACCTGCTGCAAAGGATCATGTTCCAAAATCACCTTTTTCTTTATGTTTCCATACCTTTTCAAAACTCTCCCCAAATCCTATCCAGATAAGTTACGTTTAATCCAAATAAATTCCTCCACCGCCAACTTTTAGGCAATCTTAAAAAGTATCATCAATGCTTTTAGACATAAAGGCCCTGCTAGAGAAGTGGTGAAGTAAGTTAACTGAAGCCCCTGGATTACAGAGAACTAATCCCAGAAATATCAGCTCCTACTGCCACTCCAGTCTCTCCTCGAGCAAAGCCCAGCACTATTCTTTTGTTTCTCTGGGTATTGCACTATGATCTATGAAATCATCTTGGACTCTACAAAACCATCTCTACACCTGCCCTACATGGGTTTAGAAAAAAGTTGTCCAGGAGAAATATTACACAAGCCACAAATGCAAACTCTGCAGGTCATTTAAAAGTTTCCAGTAGTCACATTTTAAAAGTAAAAAGACAGGTGTATTAGGTTGCTAGGGCTGCCGTAACAAAATACCACAGATTATGTGGCTTAAACAACAGAAATTTATTTTCTCATAGACTGGAGGCTGGAAATGTAAGGCCGAAGTGTGAGCAGGGTTGGTTTCTCCTGAGTTCTCTCTCCTTGGCTTGCAGACAGCTGCTTTCTCACTCTGGCCTTTTCTCTGTGCATATGCATTCTTTTTCATGCTAAATCTTCAAAAGCAGGTGTGTATTTGAAACTTACACTACTTCTTAATTCTAAGTGGCCGCTTTTCAAATACTCAGTAGCCACATGCATGTGTAGCTCCCATCCTGGACAAAACAGGTAGAGCAGGACCATAGTGTTATTCCATCTGACCTCTCTTTCAGCTGCCACCTAAAGTTCATCCCTGTTTGTTCAGGCCTCAGAGTTTTTTGCCCAGGTAAAATGACTTTAGTTACAATCTACTGTCAAGAGTTAGAGTGGATTTTCCCAGTCCACCTATCAATTCTTCATGCTCATCCTAATGTCAGCCCACTATGTCTCCTGCTTTTCTTGACTAAACTATTCAATTTTGCTACAAGGTGACCCAATACTTTTTATCTGAGTAGAGACACCCTTAAGGGTTGTACATTAAATTGTGAGCATTGGAAAGATCGCAGAGCTATAGACCAAAGTGATAAAACAGAGTTCTCTACAAAGCCATGTTTATGGCTGCCATCCTAGTGAGCTGGTCCTCCAAGGCAACGTAGGGCCTATTACAAGGTCCTATTGATGACTGATATACTAAAGCCAGACTGCCACTTTGCTTGCCTGCACATATGTAACTTTGACTACTTTTACATGTAATATTTGTTATGAGATATTTAAAGAGTTGCACTTTTTCTTGTAGGATGTGGCATGCAACTAGAGGCTTTGTGGAGAGGAATCGGGGATGAAATCTGATAACTTTGTACAACAGGAATTCCATCAGAAAAGATAGGAAGTGAGGACCGCTTAAAACACGATTTCAATGTTCTGAGCAAAGGGAATGAAAATGTCAACCACGCTGAAAGGGAAGGTGCTGACTCTGTGATTAATTAGATGTAGGGAATAAAGATAAGAGAGAAGTCAAGATGATTTCATGATTTTAAAAGAAACTGATTACGCACAATTCACAAGGTATTTTTTAATCTTTGTGTTAAGATGCCCTAAGCAATCCAACTCCTTCAAATAACACCTCTGTATACATAATTCCCAAATCTACCTTTTTCTACCAAAACCTTCTGAGCTCCCCTGCCACATTTTTAGCTGCCTGGTAGACAATACTTCTAGGAATTTTCATCATAAATTAAAAATCTACTTGTAAAAACTAGAATGGATCTCCTCCCTCTTATAACAAACCTGAATTTCTTCCTGGCGCCTCCATTTCTCTTGGTATATATCCTCCATTCTATCACCTAGTGTTGGGACCTCAAAGTGCGTTTCACTCTGAACTTTCCATTCCAAATTCTAGCAATTCTTTTTTTCTTTCCAATTTTTCTTGACTTCATTTTTTTTTTTCCTTCTCACTGATGCCACCCTAATTTTTTTCTTGGTTACTTTGTTCCAGGTGATTATACTAGCCTCTAACTAGTGCTGTTGTCCACCCTCTCCCCAGTTTATGCCACATAAAGCTGCCATGTAACGTTTCTAAATCAGAGCTATGAATCCACTGACTCTCCTCAATAACCGTAAACCTCTCTCCTCTGTCTGCTTCATATATAGACTTCTTATTTCTTATTTGGCTTTTGAGATCAGGTCTAACCTGATTCGCAGGGCTCCTGAAATCCTTATCCTGTATTATCCTGTTACACAAACTATAGCTTATCTGGATCAGTGTTATTATCTTTAAAAATCCACTAAATTTTCCCAGTCTTGAACTTTTTCTCACATAGTACCTGCTGCCTGAAATGAACAACATCATCTTTGTCATCTACTCAAGTTTCAGCTCAAACGCCTTCACCGTGATGCCTTTCAGAATCACACAGCTAGACCTTTTTATTGGAACCTCTATTATATGCTAGAAACCAGTGAACTGAAGATGAATGAACCAAGATCCCTAACTGAAGAACCTCAAAATTTATTAGTGAAAACAAGTACATAATCATCCACAACCATTTATTACTTACACAGTGATTTACTGGTCACCCATAATATGCCAAGGGCATTGTTCTAGACTCTGGGGATAACAGTAAACAAGACAGACAAGGTGCCTACCCTCAAAGAACCTACATTCTAGTTGTGGCAGGGAGACAGTAAACGCTCAAAATGAGTCAACAAGAAGATAACTGAGAGTCATATGTTTTATGCTGATAATTATGATAGGGTGATGGGATGCAGAATGACCGCATGACTAATTTGGGTGGAAAAGATAGTGATCGGATACATGAATGACAAGAAGGCAGCCATGTAACTTTTGGACGAATAAATAAATGAACAAGTGTAAATTTAAATATTAAAAGTATGATAGTAATATCACTGAAAGAATCAGAACAGTGAAGTGAGAAAGCTGGTCTGGGAAAAGAGAGGTACAGAAAGACATCAGTTTAGAAGTAAAGATGCAATGTTTAATAGGAAATGATCTATGGTTATATTAACTTCTATTCTAGGATGACAGGGAAGTGTAGAAATTTACCACTATCTTTCTCAGGCTTATGACTTGGTAATTTTTGGTAGAGTTATGTCTCATTAGAATAATCAGTCACATGTTACTATAAATGTTAATAAAGTTCTTAATAGTAATAGTAAGAGCAGCTCCTCTACTCTACACATGGTGAATGGGTGCTCTACGGACATCTCATTTAATCCTAACACAGTTCTGTGAGGTAGCTGTTTGTATCACCATTTTACAGATGAGTAAGAGACCTGAGCCACAGAAAGGTTGAGTACTTTCCTGTGGCCACACAGCATAAAGTTGAAGAACTGCGATTCCAGATTTTTTTTTTTTTTTTTTTTTTT
>NW_020174704.1:1958987-1993704 GCF_003031525.2 Neophocaena asiaeorientalis asiaeorientalis | reverse complement strand
GCTGTATGCGGGCCTCTCACTGTTGTGGCCTCTCCCGTTGCGGAGCACAGGCTCCGGATGCGCAGGCTCGGCGGCCATGGCTCACGGGCCCAGCCGCTCCGCGGCATGAGGAATCTTCCCCTACCGGGGCAGGAGCCCATGTCCCCTGAATTGGCAGGCGGACTCTCAACCACTGCGCCACCAGGGAAGCCCCAGCTCATTTTTTAATAGTTGTTGACTTTATCAACTTTTAACAGCATGCTGTGCTCTCCTTCTAATTCTATATACTTCTTTTTATTATTCAAGGTTATTTATAAATTCATTATTTTTTAAGATAGACACTTGTGAAACTGAATCCCTTCACAGAGTTTCTTAAATTTAAGTTGTCCTTGATTCCATTTTTAACCGTATGTATTTGAACTCCATAAGCAATGTACGTATGTTGATTACATCCATAAACTCACTCTACCGCTTTATTTCTATGAGAGATCAACATTTATCACTTTGGTTAGTGGCATCCATTATATTATAATGGATTCACATTTCTCCTGTCCACACCCAATATAGTCCAGAGTCCTAGGAAAAGATGAGTGGAAGGTAACTTCTGTTAGTGACACCAGAGCAATGAAAACCTTTCTCTCAAATGGACAGATACTGTGTCCAAAAGCAAAAGTAACCCTAAAATAATTGATTCCTTTTCAACAAACACTAGAGGCTTCTAAGCATTATTTTTGCCTACATTTCCCTGGGTCATTTTAATCAGATTTGAAAATGGACCTCTATTCTATAATAAAGGAATTTTGCCCTTATTTGGAGAAAATTGGGAATCTTGGTACTTAGGAGGGAATGAGACCGATTACTGTATCTCATAACGCTAATCAACAATGTAGGAGAGGAAAATAATAACGTAGTGAACATACTACATAGAGTGAGCAGGAAGCTGAAGAGGTTTATTGCTTCCAAATGTCGACCCTGTTTATAATGAACATTCAGGAAAACAGGACCAAATTCCCTTTGCAAACAACTGTGGCAAAACTGTCCCCTCTTGTCTTACAAAATAAGGAGATTTTTAAACGAGGCATTCGGCCTTGCTGGGAATCAAATGATCGAGACAAATGTGTGGAGTGGGTCTTGAAAGGCTTCCTGGGAAGGAGTGTCCTTAAACCCTCATGGATAAGACTCAACTCCATTCCAAATGTCAGAAGTAAAGGCGATCGGCAACCCTTCTCTCAGTTACTTAGCCAATCTTGCCCTCTTTATTAGGGCGAGCTTTGAGGGAGAGATTGGGAGCATCCCTGGGCTGGTGGAAACCTTGTCAGATACTTTCATCGGTGCCCTTTTTCACTTCCCCCACATTAGGTTCTGTCTCCTATTGACTGGAGGGACAAGGTGTTCGGTTTCTGATACCACGTGCTGAGCTTGATTGCTCTGCAGTGTCGATGCAGTTAGACTGGTATGCATTTCCTCATCAAGGAGGAATTCTGATGCTTTACACCCTAATTTGTATAATTAATCTTCTGAGTTTTTTTGAAAAAGCATTTTTGTAGTCGTTGCTGCTGTTAATAAATGCCACAGTGCTATCAATCCACATTTAGTACCAAGAGGGAATCACAATACACATGAAAGTGGAAATGCAGACCTAGCTCCACCAAAGATGCCACTAATGAATGATGGGCAAAATGCTGCCATCTTTTGGTTATTGACAAGAGTGAATGGGGGTGGAGAAGTGGGAGTGGAGAACAGAGTTTGTTATTTTAAATGCAAATTCTCCAGGTTGCCGAGACCTTATAAAAATAGCTCACGGAAATGTCCTTTAGAATTTCCAGGTTCTTCCTCTTTTGCTCACAGCAGTTTCCAGTTTCCATTGCTTTGCAGATTATGCAACAAAGGGTTTATTCCTCTAGCTGCAAGGACTTTGCTGTGGAGTCCAGCAAATAGAAGCGGATACAATAATACAACAGAGGGCTTGTTAGTTCTAGTAAAGAACAAGTGGAATCAGGTTGATGTAAACCGTCACTTCACCATGACTGTGGTTCACTCTTCCTGCCTCAGAAATACTTGAGAGCACCTTGCATTATGTTGCATTGAAATCACGTTTCCCAGGGTAATGAATTATGTACCATTTGTACTCCAGCCTCTTTGGAGTATTCTGCTCTAAATGTTTGCATCAGTGCCAGAGAGTGTAAGGTGATCTCATTAGGGCAAGAGAGGTGGAACATATATTAGTAGACACAATATAATTCTCCAATAGTCTCATGTCAATCTACAATTAAAATGCAACTACACATATCACTTCTTGGGACACCTACAGAGCTACAATTTCATCACATAGTCCAAGGGGAAAAATGATCCCAAAGAGCTGATCTGGCCTAATAACATCTCGCCGCAAGGCCAGCGCTCCTCACGAATATAGCTGCTATGAGGCAGGAAGTGACAGACGTCCTCTCAGGTGGAGGGAATCCTGCCACCATATAAGTCTGCTGAGTCGATTAGACCTTTCATTTTCCTTCGGTGGCTGGTTCTGAGCATCCAACCGTGCGCATCTTGCATTTTCGGAGACTGTCATGGTGGGCATTTCCCAATTGAATGTTCTCTACTTGGGAGTCACTTTTGAAACATTTACTCATTTAGGGGCTGTCTCATTTCTTAAAGAATTCCAAGGAGCTTGAAAATAGTTTTCCCTTTTCTTGGGTGAAAAGGGACTGAGCTGCCAGGACTTGGTGTAGGCAAGCTGCCTTCTTGATTTAACATTAAGCTCTGCCCCTACGACATGATCTGACTATCTGTGGATAGGTGCTAGTAAATGCATGCAGTGATAAGTTTTTAAACTTCAAATGTACAAACTGGGTGGTATACTGTTCTGTAAGAGTAGGTGTCTGTAAGACAGCAGTTTTAACTCTTTTAAGTACACCCTCCGAAAAGATAGGTATAGTGTTCAGCCTAAACATCTGTAATCTGGAAGCAAGAAGAGATGGAGTTTTATTTTTGACCTATAGACTCCCTGTAATATGCATATATGTATGTATACGTGTGTGCATAAAATTATATATGTGTGTGTATATATATACATACATGGGGGGGAGGTTTTTAAATGATGACAATGAAAGCAGCTTAGTAAATAAACTGTCATTGTGAAGTGAACAGATGTTTTGATAACACCACCAAAGAAATGCCTTCTTTGAATGTGTGTGTTTGTCTTGGATGACGTTAGAGCAAATGTGTGAGAATGCTTGTTTCTGTACCTTTCTGCTCCTCAAAATGTTGTCTTGAGCCAATGTTACGGGCACCAACGAAAGAGCAAGAATTTTATAAGCATTTTAAACATCTTTTTGAGCCTTTCAGTCAAATGGTAAACTGACCACAACACGTTGCAAAAATAAAAATCCCACACAAAATCAAAAGGAGATATTTAAGATAAATATACCTGAATAAGAGTAAATCTCAATCAAAAAGTCATGTGCCAAGGTGAGCTCATTTCAGGGCAGCCTCTTTTCTCCCCTTCCTACATCTAATCCCATGCATCTGTTCACTCATTTGCCCCCCTCTTTACTATGATATGGTTCCTTTAGGTTGCTTGGCAACCATTATAATGCTGCTGCACATGCGTGCTAGATAATAAATCCTATCTTGCCTTATTTTTCTCCTTCTTTAAAACAAGGAATTACAAAACAAGATATTTTCCTTCTTTTCTAATGGACAAAAAAAATCTGTGGGAATTTCAAAGGCATATAAAATGCCTGCAAGGATGCAGATAAGTAATTACAATTCTTGACAAAGTGTAACTGACCATTGCCTAATGGCTCTACATACAGTTATTATTTGTAATGGCCTCCTTTTTTAAATATGTGTACATTAATGCACATATGTCGATATATGTTTGTGTGGAACTATAAAGAGAAAGGGCGAGAAAAGAAAGAAAGTGACAGCTGCTATGTTCCAAACAAAGAAAATCAAGGAAGTTCCTGGAAATAATCTTGTTTTATGTATTTTTTTAAACAGTGGATGCAATAGTTAGGAGACTGGACCTGGACTAAATCCATCTACTTTTTTCTATAAGGAACCAGACAAAGCTTATGGCCTTCCCCTTCCCCTCCTTGGCAAATCCGAGTGTCCTGCTGCTTTCATTTGTTTTTGATCTGCCTCATTAAAAGACTATTGATGGCTTTAACTATTGTCCTTGTTTAGGTGCTGATTTACAAGCACTAATATCTGACTGTGCGAGATTAATGGGAGTCCAGGCAGTTTACGATTATCCTGAGGTCCCTGACCACACATGTAGGGGTTTGGGTAGGGGTCATGCACTCCTATGAAAAACTCCAAAGCAGGCTTAAACCTGGGAACGTTTTAATAGGATTGAATCTGTAATAGGATTTGGCAGCTTGGCAGAAACTGGATGGTGTGTCTTGTTTGGGGTTTCTCTCTTTTCTCTTTATTTATTTATTTTTAATGGTAGAGTCATTATTATCTTGGAATAAAAGGGTGATATTTTATGTTGAAGTCCAAATATTGTTACTGTGGTTTAAAGGAGTCCTTAAAAAAAAAAAAAAGCTATGCAATATAGGACATTAAAAGAAAAAAGAAAAGAATGCTGTGCATGAAATGCTGTTTCCATTATGTAGTAAATTAGAAGGTTAAAAAAAAAGATGGGGAGAGAACAAAATTTCTGTTGTGAATGGCTGTGTATTTTTAGCTAAAAGTGCTTTAAGGAGTCTAAAAGGTGCTGGAAATGTAAGGCTATTTACAAAAGGGGATATTTCTCCCTTCCTGGCACCACGTTCTGCTAGAGAGCACAGCGCCCAGAAGCTGAATTCTCCCTTAGTCAAACAACAAGGGCACCCTGACAGCAGGAGTGTGGTGCGTTTGATTTTTGAATAATACTGCAAACACGAATAAAATTCAAAGTAAAGGTACCACACTTTTGATAATATCCCAAATGGAATTCTATCAATATTTTAGTTCCCATTTAAAATCTGGCACAGGGGACTGTGAGCTTTGTCAACACTATCTTCTATGTCAATTCACTTGATGATAGTGTCTAAATTTGAGAACAGTGGTGGTAAAATTATTTAACCTCTTGGACTCTGGACATTGGAACATTATGAGGAGACTATCACTTAAAGATGCCCTCGTTAATTTTGGTGGCCCAGAAATGGAAAGGCAAGATATACAGCCCTGGCCTAGAGGGTCATACAAGTGCCCTTTTACAGGACCTAACCTGTAAATCTCAAAACACAAAAGAAGTTACGGTGGCTGTGAGACCTCATAAAAAGGTAATAGGAAAATAAATTACAGATTTTGTTTTGGATGGCTTTAAAAGTCTAGTCGGAGCAGAACTTTTAGGAAATCTAAACTTTAACTAAAAATCCAGGATGTATTTATGACTTCAAAGAAATTCACTTTCACACCCAAATACGTAGCTCAGCCAAGTCATTCTACTGCATTATTTGCTGTCATTCTGCTTCAGAAAGTCTCACATTTTCCAAGTAGAACTATAGAGATGAAATGAGTGAATTATTTCAAAGAGTATTCTTTCACAGAATCATTTCACTCTTTGTTTAATGTCATTCCCAAAAACTATTTTTCAAACTCTATATTTTGTTATCATTGGTCCTTCAGCCCAAGATCTGAGGGATTATTATTATCGTTGGTATTATTATTATCACTATTATTATTGCTTTCTAAGTACTTAATACATCCTTCCTATCATAACCACATCTGTAAATACTATAAAATTAAGCATTCATTATAGTTGTGGCCATTTTCTCATCATATGGAAGGAAGTTATCCAAGTCTCCTTCTCATGGGTGAAGCAGTTTAGAGCAATGATTTTAGGGTCTATACAGCATGGACGTTGTTGGAACCACAGGAGTGTTGATAAACTATGCCACAATGTCTCTTGGACACAGTGCTTTGACCAGTGGCCAGGCCTGAGATGAATCCAGCACCCTCTAAGGGCAAATCCACAGGAAAGCCAACAACCACTATAAATGTTCTGGATTCATATCAATTAGAGCTTTAAAAATACTCCATTCCTAATGTTCTCCAAAAACTTCCCCAAATGTACATGCAATTTCATTATCATGATCACCACTTTTTACTATTTAAGACCACATTCTAACAATATTCTTCATTATTCACATCCCCAAAAGGAAGAAAAATCTACTTAATCCAATAACCTGGTATTTTCTTCTCTAAATCCAAACTGCATTAAATACAACTTGACAATTGCTTACCCATTACCATAAAATAAAATGCTCAAAGGAATTATGATCCTCTGTTTTGTAGACCAAGAAAATGATGATGAGTTCTGAAGTGGCTTAACAAGGGCCAGTAAAATAATGTCTTACCTAAGAATTCTACCTGAGTTCAGCTCAGAACTGATTCAAACTTTTTAACTGTAAATGCCTTAGAAATGAGTTATGAAGCTATGGTCCTACTCTCTAGATGCTAATATACTAATCAATTAGTTCAACACTTTCATGAGCTTTAAAAACTAATTTGGCAACACTTATCCTGAACCCTATAAACTAATTGATTAACATCATTGCCATAAAGATACAAAGAGACAAAAATTTGACACAAAAAGACAAAAATTTCATTTTACTAAAGTGTCTGATCCTGATTTTCAGAAATACTAATTGAAACTAAAATAAACTCTTGATAATTTTCAGAATCTTTTCTAATTTAGAAGACAGATCTGATGCAAAGATGATACACGGCATACACGTGTACAAAGAGAAAGACGAGGAAAGAAAAAAGATTATAGTTGTTCAATTATTACATTTATGAAGCTAAAATTACCACATTATGCCTAGTCATCTTATTTGTAAAGCCTCAGAGGAGTGAAACTAAATACCCATGAAGCAACTTAATTTTCTATGTTTCTTCAATAATATCCTTTCATGACAGTTCACTGAGTCCAACGCGTCAAGCACCTCCATAGGAGAGATGGCAATTTCCATTTGATCAGATTTCTTTCAAAGAGGAACACCCAGCGCATCACTTTGGGAGACAGGACTGTTTTTGTTTTTTGTATTTTTTGTCTTTTTTGCTGGTTTTGGTTTTGTTTTGGTAAAGCTGTATCATTACACTTTACTTTCTAATTTTTAAATGCAAATTGTACTTTAGAACCGTGATCAGAATTATTTCTGTTTATGTTTAACTGAGGTGTTCATGACTGCGTGGAACAAATGTAAGCATTCATCAGCACATGCAGAAACTGCTCATGGCTATAGTGTCAGCTGTGCCTGTTCTTTTCCTGATCCCAGGAGTAAGTGAATCTTGGCGGAAATGGAGGATAAAGCTATGAAATGAGCCCAATTCAAAAGGGATGGTCTGGCTGATAGTTGATTTCACTTAAAATGTCCCTTATTTGGCTCACCAGAGCTTCTCCTCCAGGCAGGAAAGGAGAACAGAGAATGATGCTTCTCACAATAGCAGAACCAAATCACTATTCCAGAGTCTCCCCCAAGAGTGAGATGTCCTATGCAGGGGTTCTGGGAAGGAGTTGGTGATTCCTTGGTCAAATATGTTTGATGAAGTACCTGACCAAACAAAAATTCACCACATTTCTTTATTACTGGTCTAGAGCCTTTAATATGCTAAGGCACATTTCAAATGTTCCAGAGAGTGACAGCATACCCAGATTTGCCACACCTACTGGAACCTCTTTTCACAGAACATGGTATGACAATGGTTGCTTTGCTTTCCCTTCTCAGGGAGGTTGTAAGCGGGTCAGAGAACTCCAGTGGGAGGTTGGGGGCTGCAGTTTCCATGCAGCCCGGCCTGGGCACACTGTGACCCAGCAGGCATTACTCACTGTCTGTTGCAGGGCTGTGCTAAGGTCCTCTGGAAACCAGGATCTGAAAGGAAGAGCGCAATGTCCAGAAAAGAAGAAGTAGGTAAAGCATTAGAAACTGGGTCTCTGAAATGTCCTCAAGCCTTTCATCCCTCTTTGCTTCCCCTGTGGTCTTGCTTGAGAGCCGTCAAATTGCTGGGAGGAGACAACACAGCTTAACAGGCTTCCTCATCTCCCTAGCTAAGAGAGTTGGAAGAACGTTTTACGGACTTCCCTGGTGGTGCAGTGGTTAAGAATCCGCCTGCCAATGCAGGGGACATGGGTTCGAGTCCTGGTCCAGGAAGATCCCACATGCCGCGGAGCAACTAAGCCCGTGCGCCACAACAACTGAGCCTGTGCTCTGAAGCCCGCGTGCCTAGAGACCATGCTCCGCAACAAGAGAAGCCATGACAATGAGAAGCCCGCGCACCACAACGAAGGGTAGCCCCCGCTCGCCGCAACTAGAGAAATCCCGCGTGCAGCAACGAAGACCCAACACAGCCAAAAAATAATTAAAATTAAAAAAAAAGAACTTTTTAATGGCTGGTGATGAAGTGGGCAAAGCATACCACAGATGTCACCATCGTGCAGACCCCAACAGGGACAGATGTGGTGTATGGGGCAAAAGATGGTTCTGTCTGTAGCCTTTGAGGAAATGCCAGCATTCCTCAGACAGAAGCTAGATAAGGTTGATACTACTACTACGAATAGTGGCCATTTCTGAGGACTTACAATGGGCTGGGCACCCTCCTAAGGACTTCATATACATTGTTTCATTTAACCCTCACAACAAGGACCCTAAGAAATAAAATCCCCATTTTGTGGATGAGGAAATTAAGGTTTAGAGACAATCACAGAACTCAGCCAGCCAGTGAATAGTGGAATCAGCATTTGACAGAGATCCTTCTGATTCTATGTCTGTGGAATTAACTGTTTTGCCTAAGCCTGGGTCAGTGCCTTATGCCTCACTCAACTAAGATACAGCACAAACGAGGCACCTGCAAAAAAGCCTTGTCATCGCCCAATTCCTTCTGCATGGAATTACCCAGAATAAATCCCACTGGACGGAATAAGTTAGTGTATATTTTGATTTTAATTAATAAGGATAAAGCAATTTTGAAGCACCTTTTCTTTTAAATAAGTTGTACCCTTTTGTTATAAGTTTATCAGGGAAAGAAGAAAAGATGGAGAAATATGAAATGTACAGTGGTCGAAAAATTGCATATAAATATTAATTAATAAATGGCTATTGAAGGACGTAATTTAAAATGCAATCAGTTTCTAAATTATTGAGATTGTTACTTAGAATAGGATGTCAGATGAAATGTACATCATTGCCACAATACAACATGACCACACCAGGGATAACCTATCTTAAACAGCGAACCTCTGAAATCTCTTACTTCCATGCTTAGGCAAATTTGCCTAAAATATCACCAATAGTCCCACATCCTCTTGCACTGTGCAGTGGCCTGAAAAACTGCCCAGCACCTATTCAATGACCAGCATCAATCTGGGCATGATTGTCTATCGTTATATAGGTCATTATAGATGAGTCTCAGGCCATCAATCAGATGGCTTCATAGTTCCCATACATTCCCGAGGTCACCATTCTAGAGGGATCTGTGTTCTTCAGAAAGCATGCTCTGAAGGCTTTTTTGCTTCTAATGTTTACTAACCAAATGTAAAACTGTATACTAGAAACATAAGAGGGTTATGTTTACTAACCAAATGTAAAACTGTATACTAGAAACATAAGAGGGTTAAGTGGGCATGCTTGTTGCAATTTAAATAATTACGGTAAATTTGTGGGTTGAACAAGATATCCTACAAAGGAGATTCCAAATTTTATTTTGATTATTTGAATGTGTCCTTCCACCTAAGATATCCATTCACTTAAAGGAATTCTCCTTAATGATTGTAAGAAGATAAATCTGACTTCACTATATTGTTTTATCCTGTGTGTATTTATGTACATGATATATGAGGAAAGATAAAAATGTCTGGGTCCCAGGTGTGTAGCCTAAGGAAAAAGTGCCTCTAGGCCCAGGAAAGGGCCTGTGACCCATTTACAGGGCATCAGGACTGCTGCAGGGTGGCTTTCTGGGACTTCTCCAAGTTGGAGAATTATACCTCACTATCTTATCTAGGAGACAGGAGACTCCAAAACAGAGGGAGGTGGTCTCAGTTTCCTTCTCCAAGCTGAGAGACCCAGATCAAACTCTCCGGGACTCATTCAAATCCAAAGCCCGTTGCTGGAAACTTTCCTCCCACTGGCACGTCCAGCAGCCTCCATCACTTTCACTCCCACCCGAGTCCCTTAGGCCTCAGCTCTTTGATAACAGAGGGCTTTGATAAAACACCCAGATATATGTTCCCATTCTCTCTCATTTCCATTCCCCAAATGTGACTAGTCCCAGAGATTTTCACCAGTCTGGTGGCTGAGGTTGGGGTCCTGAGATCATAGCAGGCTTGTGGATGTCTAAAGGACCAATCCAGTCATGTGACATATAAATTGTTTACTTTCCAAATCACAGTTGCTGCAGGCCATGAGAAAACTTGTCAAGCCCACAGGGTGCAGTGAGACAATGGAGGTTGGCTCTGATACTGTAATGCTTGCCTTTGTGTTGCGCTAATTGCTTGGCCCCAGGGCTTATTTGGCTCAGCAGTTGGAGAAGGGGCCTTGCTTTTGCTCTCTGATGTGTGTGTCCTCTTAGCTAAACTTGCAAGACTCGCTTGTCTTAAAAGGATGCACCTCAGAAGCAAATGATGTTTCACGTGGTTACTTCAGTATAAGAAGCCCTGATTTAAAATGCCATCAGTTTCTAAATTATTGAGATTGTTATTTAGAATAGGATGTCAATGAAATGTACAGCATTACCACAATACAACATGACCGCACCAGGTATAACCCAACCTAAACGGCGAACCTCTGAAATCTCTTATTTCTGAAATCTCACACTGAACCAGAGCTCAAGGTTTTAAATGATCAGTACTTGCCTATAATGAAATTGTTGTTCAAGCAGCAAAATAAGACAAAGTAGCTTAGCATCATAGACAAGATTTCAGTCATTCTTGACTTTTAGCACTTTGGGACGAAATAGATTAATTACATAAGCAACGTATTTGTCTCCAATCACATGCAGAATATCCCGCTGCCCTCCTTTTAGCCACTAGTCAGGTAGCATCTGTGTAACAAAGAGATCGTGAACTTTAATTCTAACAGCCACTTGCAAAATTCGACCTCATGGCTTCCCTGTGGTCACACAGAGTAAAGAAGGGAGCCTGACAAGTGTCAGGACTCGATCTGGATAACGGGCCTCGATCCAATAAACTGTGTTCAATGATTGCTTCAGCCAAGTGGCCGGGCTCTTGCCAGACACGTTAAGCTCTTCCTTACAGCCCTACAGGGACAGCACTGGCTTCTTCATTAATACCACAAGGTTAGCAGCAGTGACTCAGTTACCTATAAAAATACACTCGATTGACAAGGATTATTTACAGAGAAAGGAAGATTTAAACACATGGACTGGGAAACTGGGAACTTGTCAAAAAGTGAAAATAGGCAGCTACCCTATAAAATCAGGGCAACCTTTCTCTTGCCTAGATGGCATTCTAACTTAGGGACGCACTGGAGTTTGCAGAAGTGGCTGTTGGCACCCAAGCACACAAAATCGAGAGTTCTCTGAAATATACCCCCCAAATAATAATTACCATATACGTTTTAAAGCACTTGACAGTTTACAGATTGCTCTTCTGTTTGTTTTCATGTCAAGCTATAAGGGCGAAAAGGATGACAGAAGATAAAGATAACTTGGCCTTACTAGCTATCAGGTCTAGACTAGTCACTTACCTAGTGGGGTTTTTCAGTAGGAGAGACAGGGAGTTCCATCTTTTAGTTTCTAACATAACAAAAACATGCCCACTTCCCAGATAGATCATGTTGGAAGATGACTTCATGACAACATTCTAGGTGACACGGCAGCCACCGTGTTAGTTTTCTAATACTGCATAACAAATTACCACAAACTTAGCAGCTTAAGATAACACCCATTTATTTACTCACTGTCTCTGTATGTCAAAGTCTGGACATGGTATGACCGTGTTCTCAGCTCAGAGTCTCACTAGGGCTAAAATCAAGGCGTCAGCCAAAATCATCTGACGCGTACTGTCTTCCAGACTCATGTAGTTGTGGCAGAATTTGATTCCTTGTGGTTATAGGACTGAGGTCCCTGTTTCCTTTCTTGCTGTCTGCCAGGGGTCAGTCTCAGCTCACAGAGGAAACCCCCATCTCCTGTCACATGGCCCCTCTATCTTCAAAGCCAGACACAAGGGACTTGCCTTGTGGTGTAGTGGTTAAGAATCCGCCTGCCAATGCAGGGGACACAGTAGCCCCACAGTGAAGAGTAGCCCCCGCTCGCCACAGCTAGAGAAAGCCCACGTGCAGCAACAAAGACCCAATGCAGCCAAAAAAAAAAAAAAAGCCAGAAACAAAGATCTTTTTTTTTTTCAGGAAAAGCTCTGTCCCTTTTAGGGACTTGCCTGATTAGGTCGGGCCCACCTAGGGTAATCTCCTTTTCTTAAGGTCAGCTACTTTCATACCTTAATTACATCTGAAAAATCCCTTCACCCCTAGAACAGTGTCTGTCTGAAAAACTAGGAGAGGATGCGTATACACCATGGGGCAGGGAATCTTAGGGGCCATTTTAGAATTCTGTCTACCATGAGTGTATGAAAGAATGAGAGCCTTGGGATGAAATCTGAACATGACAGCCACGGTCAGGTAAATCTTCAAGGACTCTGCTCCAGTTAAAGGTGTGGAAGTTCCTCTTTGGGGTTCAGGAGGAGTGATGGCAGCTGCTGGGACCATACAGTTCCAGTATCTTCTATAATGACAACAAACTCCCCTCTGATAAGAACGAATATGTGATACAGAGTCTGGGCTGCTCATTCCAGAGGAAAGAGAAACTTAAAAATCAAAGGACAAAAGGAGTTGTTTCAGCTCCTTTTTTTGATACTCTGAAAGAAGTAGTCAAACTCCCCTCTCCCTAGGCACAAACACAGCCAGTCTGGACCTTCTCTTGAAGCTTGCCCAGATCTGACTGGAACAGAAGGCAGGTGACCTGCTATCACTAAGAGCTGGCTGCTGTACTCCCAAGTTACGTGTGTGAATGGCTGAAAGGATATTTCACTCTCAGCCCCATGCAGTGGCACTTGAGGAAGAGGACTGCAGTGGGCTAGTTCTGACACATAGACCGAGAGGGAATGGGTTAAAAAAAAAAGGTTTTCTACTCGGGCTTCCCTGGTGGGGCAGTGGTTGAGAGTCCACCTGCCGATGCAGGGGACACGGGTTCGTGCCCCGGTCCGGGAAGATCCCACATGCCACGGAGCGGCTGGGCCCGTGAGCCATGGCCGCTGAGCCTGCACGTCCGGAGCCTGTGCTCCGCAACGGGAGAGGCCACAAGAGTGAGAGGCCCGCATACCGCAAAATAATAATAAATAAATGAATAAATAAATAAAGTCTTCTTCTCAAGACTCAGAAATAACCTCAAGGGGCAAAAATGAAACAAAAAAATGAAACTGAAAGTCTTCTTTCATATTATGGTAGGTTTTTGTTTTGTTTTATTTTTCTTCTTTAAAGTGAAACAAGCTAACCAGGCCTTGGACAGCTTAGAGTTTTTTAAGTTCTTGTAAGTCCTAACCTTAGCTTCAGTCTGGTGTGCTCTAAACACTCTCTCTGGGACAGATAATTTTTCTTCATTATGAATTTTAAAATGGAAACTTTAACAGATGAGCACTGCTTCCCCAGGAGGAGACATCATTAATATGTAAAAACCTATGAGAAGAACAATACCCCAGCACACCAGCCAGCCATTTGCCATCTCCCTGCCACCCATATTCTCTGCCTCGTCTCCCACCCTCTGCCACTGATTAAGGGGGAGCATACCCAGTGCTTGACTCAATTCCAGAAAACTCACTTTATGATCGGAGAACAAGGAACTGGGAGGCCTGAGAGGCAAAGATCAAGAGTGGGGATGCCTTGGGGGCACATGAGTGGCAGGTGATGGAAAGTAGAGTAGGATGAATGGAACATGGCTCCTCCATGTCTTATGGACAATACATGCAGATATTAAACAGAATGCCTTTCTCTTTAGCATGGTAGGGCTTATTTTTCATCGTTAAATTAGACTTCGTAGCTGGATGGGAATCTGAGCATCTACAAAATGTGATGCTCCACAGCATTGTGGGATAAGCACCACTAGTGGCCAGGAGTTCTGGGTTCTAGGTCTCTCATTTAGCCATGAAAAGACTAGTAAGTTAGTTATTGCTTGGAGACCAGCCTCTATGTCTACACAGTGGATGCGATTAATACCCCACTTATTTTATATTAGTAGGTTTTTGAGAAGGTGAAACTAAAGATAGATGTGTATGTGTTTGAAAAGAATAAAATTCTCTAAAAAGAGAGAAGTTTCTGAAAAGAAATTTCCAAGAATCCATAAGGTTTTGCAAAGTTGCTTGCATTTATATAAGAGAAAGAGACGATAGTTCATGGTAAAAATGGTTCAGGACCCCATTTTCCTACATAAAGAGAGCTGGGGTCGTGGAAATCCAACTGGCTCATGCTAGCGATATCCATTCACAGACGAACCGTCACAGGGAGAGTGCATATTACTGAGTGCAGAGAGAATCATTATGCTTATGTCTATGAACAAAATGAAATCTCAGACAGGCTTCATCTGAATTATCAAGAAATTGAAAGGAAAAGAAAATACCTAAACATTGGCTTTTGAAGCTATTTACTAGCCATGCATGTTAAAGACATCGAACAGGGAAGGGGAAATTGTAGTACATGTATTCTGAATTCCTACATCCTTCTAGAGTCAATGGCAGGAGAAAGCTATACTTAATCACATTTTAAAGATAAAAATTTTCCATCATCCTTATTATCTTTCACATGTACAGATATTGCCTCTTTCCTGTGGGAGTCAAAGTTATTTACAAATCACAAAACCTATTACCTAATTTTCCCTGTGTTTCCAGTCTGTCAAACATACAAAGGCAATACAAAAACCCCTAGCAATGCAGTGTTCCTATCAGCACAGGAAAAAATCAAAAAATACATTCCATTAAACAAATGTTTTTGGAGTTGAGTGAGTACGATTAGTGCCCAGTATTAGGGATATTATGGGGAATAAACAAAAAATGTCTACAAACACACAATCCAAGTAGGGTCCTAAAACAGATATAAAAGTTTAAAAAAATGGTACAAGACAACTGTGCTACAAGAAAATTATGCAAGATCGCCTTGGAGATGAAGAAGGCATTTGATCTCAGCCTTAAGGTAGACTTTTACTGGGTGTAGGCTTGGGGGCAGACTTCCAGGGGTACATTGTGAGCAAAAGGATGAGAATGGAATAGGGTAGGACTTTTATAGGGAAAAATGTAGAGCATAAAAGGGATGAGGCAGAAGTGGGAGGATAAACATAAAGACAAAGTTGGTAAAGAATTCTGAAAGCTAAGCTAACAATTTTGACAAGATGCTTTAGCCAAACCGTTGAAGGATTTTGAAAATAACTATGCTGTCAATGAAGCTATGCTTCAGGAAGATTAATCTTATATCGTTGTGGGTTCAATTTAAACAAAGAAAGCCTGGAGGTCTTGACTAGTTAAAGACTATAGCACTGGTATGGGCAAGAGGTGCTGCAAATTAGGGTAGAGTCACAGGAATAAGACATGAAATGGTGCTAGAGGAACAGGCAGAATATTGCTCTGCAAGTGTACAGTATCTATAAAGTCGTAATAATGTAAATGGTGCTTATCTGTTTTCACCTTATAATTAACTGTTAAATAAATTATGGAAAATTATCTGTTACAAGAGAAGAGAATGTCAACACTATTGACTTTCACAATATCAAAATAATGAACTTTCTGGCAGAGATGAGGAATTAGAAGGGGGAAAAGGTGATGGAAAATTGTGAGCACTAATGACTATCTCCCAATATGGAGGTCGGGAAATACTGCCTGATGAAACAAAAGGTGGAGGCTGAAGCAGGGTGATTGAGCTTCTGGAATCAACCAGTGAAGGAACTAAAACTAGGGTGGGGAAAGACAGAGAAGAAAGGATGGTGTGAGTGATATCAATTCTCACTTATCATCAGAAAAGTCAAAAGACAACATCTAAAGTTGATAAATCAAGAAATAATAGCATAAGGTTATTGCTAGCACCATGAATGTTATCATGGAAAAAGAAAAATAAAAGAGAGAAGTGGTGGGCAAGGCTTGGATGGAACAAGGGCTATTGCTTTTTGTCACAAATTCTGCTGTAGCCATTTGATTTTCACCCATGTGCATGCATTACTTTGATTAAAAATGTAAATTAAAAATCAAAATCTAATTGATGAGATTTGGCAACAGTTTCAACAGAAAAAGAAGAGAGAGAGGTTGACTGATTTTCCACATCTAATTGACTGAGAGTTTGGTGAATGAAACATTAACGTTTACTGGGGCAGTCAGGAGGAGAGATGGAGAGCAAGGTGAGATATGGAGTTTGCTTCCCCACATAAATTTAAAAGTTAAAATGAGTTTTAAGGTAGTCATGACAGATGTTACACAGGATTGCAGTCAAACATTTGGGCTGGGTCAAAGCATAGATTCATTGCTTGGAGGGACTTAATTCAATGCTTAAGCAAAAGTATAGCGGGCCAAATATCGGCTTGCTGTGTTTGTTTTCAGACCAGTAAAACCCAACCTGACAAAGAAAAAAGATGCTGAATGATCCCATAATAGCTGAACTCAAGAGAAATATGCAACTCCCATCTCGTGTCCTTGCTTTTGCTGAATTCAATGAGTTTAGCCTAATTTAAGCTAATAGAGGACAAAAGAGCAGTGATAGGAAGAAGAGATAAAAAGGACTGTGCATTTTAACTAAAGATAGAAAAATGACAGCGCTGCCTGTTAAGCAGCACCTATTATTTCCAGTCATTTTGAAATGATATTAAACACAGCTGTAAAAATTATCAAAGAATAAGAAAAGCATCACAGTAATCTCAGTCAACATTTGGCACATTGTAAAATTCTATTAGAAACTGTATCCCTCTTGGGATATATATTGTTCACATCACTTTTGTTAATCAATTCGTATGACCAAGAACTCAATGAGTGCGGACCCAGATGACAAAACGTTTTGACGGGTCAGCAAAATCCCTTTGTTGTCCTGAGAGTAAAAAAGGCCCTCAGTTTTGGAAGTGTGAAAGATAAGTAACATTGTTAAGGGGCGGTAAATCCTTGTAGCCAAATCCATCTTCCTGACCAAGTCACCTCCCTTCTTAAAATCCTTTGGTGGTGGAAATGAAGAGTCTGACTGTTTTTGATGCTGGACCACTGAAAGCTTTCAGTCTCATCTCTCCTCTTGCCTCTCTTTTGCCCCACAGCTGGGTAAGCTGCTAAAAAAAACCCTGAGCACGCTCTCCTCTGGTGCCAGTGGAGAAGTTCAAGCTACACAAGCCTGGCCTGTAGGTGGGAATCTCCGGCCCAGCCCCACCTTCTACATCCACAGTGAAAACCAAAGCCACTTGCCTCTCCCACTTGCCGCGGGCCATTTTGGAGTGGCTCTGGACGCCTGCTCTGCTCTCTGCAGGAAGTCTTACTATGTGTGCAGTAACTTTCTCATACTCTGTTGGTTGGAACATATATGGCTTCCTCAGTCTCAACATCCAAACCAATCTGGGGAGAAGGACTGATCCCGCTCTCCATGGGACAACCACAAAACGAGTGGATTTCCATCACTCTTCAGATAAATGACAAAATAATAATAATGGCTAACACTTACGTAGTGCTTGCTAGGTGCCAGACATTGTCCTGAGGTCTTTACATTCATCAACTCATTAAATTTGCATGGAAGTCCCATGAGGTAGGGAGTATTATTATTGACCTTATTATGAAGTTGAAGATACTGAGATGCAGAAAGGTTAAGCGACGTGTCCAATACCACAGGGCTAAGAAGAAGCAGAGCAGGATTTGAACCCAGGCCCCCAGCTCTAAAAGCAGTGCTTTTACCCCAGTACCATTGCAACTCTAATGAAGAAGTAGCCTGTGAAGCCTGGAACAACCTGGCTTCGGCCCACCTTTCCAGCCTCATCCCACACAGTGCTCTGTCTGCTTTCAGACGGATACTGGTTGGCCCTGTTCCCTCCTCCACTGGGCCTTGCCCCTGCATTTCCCTTCCTCTTTGCCAAGGTAGCTCTTATTCAAACCTCAGCTCTCAGGGAAGCCTTTTCTGACCACTCGCCTCCCTCCCACCTATTCCCCAACTACTTCAAATCTCCTTATTACAAACTTCAGAGTAAGCCATGTACCTCTCATTTATGCCTTTATCAGTACTCTAGGTTTTCCTCTATTTGTGTGATCATTTGGCTGTTCTCCTCTCTCGGTAAACCATAATCTCGCTGACAGCAGGGACCATGTTCATTTTTACTTATTGTTACACTCTGGCAGCCCCTGGCACTGAAATAGTTCCTCTATAAATGTTATATTTGCGAAATAAACAAGTAATACACAGTCATTTCCATTTCAGCCAGTCATGTATACTGCCCATAAATAGACTGACCCTGTAGCAGAAATTTATAAGCAAATGGGTTTTGTGGATTGATGCCATTTTTCCTACTCTGAAATTGTAATTCTTACAGTCCCTGTGGGGTTTTCTAGTGGGGGGAGAAGGAGCCAGTTTCCTCTCCCTGGGTCCCTCTATAAGTCTTGCATGAAGCGATCTCACACTCCAGTAGTGCCTGACTTGGGATGGTCCACTGGGCATCCCTCCGAGGGCAGAGTGGGAAGAAGCCAGGGGCAAACTCTGTGTCATTCATGGTAAATGCACCCCTGTCCCCACGCCCAGGAAAGGTGGTCTGCGTCTGCGCATGGTGTGCGAGGTTCTGCTGTTCGGAGATCCTCTTCACTGTGATCTGAAGCTGCCCAAGGTTAGCTGATTACCCACCTTCCTGGACAGAAAAATCCAAAAGTGGGGAAGCGAGGTGCTAAATTTAACTGTGTTCGCTATCTCTCAAGTGTTTTCTTTTCTTTTCTTTTTTTTTTTTTTATGTTACGCGGGCCTCTCACCGTTGTGGCCTCTCCCATTACGGAGCACAGGCTCCGGACGCGCAGGCTCAGCGGCCATGGCTCACGAGCCCAGCCGCTCCGCGGCATGTGGGAGCCTCCCGGACCGGGGCACGAACCCATGTCCCCTGCATCAGCAGGCGGACTCTCAACCACTGCGCCACCAGGGAAGCCCTCAAGTGTTTTTCATAATTTTTTAAATTCCATATTCACATCTCTCTGAAGTAGCTAATATCATCTCCATTTTCCAGGTGAGAAACTGAATAACCTAAGTCGTGTGGCTAGTAAATAGCAGTGGATGTGCCAGGATTCAGGTCTGAATAGTGCCAAATCCAATGGTCTTTCCGTCTCAGAATGACGACTCCGTCCTGGCTCCTAAATCCAAAAGAGAAGGATCTTTTTGTATCAGGATATGAGGAATTCAGTGCTGAAAGGGACACCTTAAGATTGTTTCAAAACATTCTGGCCTCATTTAAAATGCTGAGAAGAGATATTTTTATCTAGTAAAAGAAAACCTTTCCTTTCATCTTGAAATTTTTTAAATTAATAATCATTAAATAAGAAGACAGATGGCCTAATTGTTAAAGATTCCTTTTAGAGATGAAGAGAAAAAAATAAATGAATGAGGAACACTTTCTTAAAATAAGATGATGCCTTATAAAGACTTTATTCATGCCCAATAAAGCCTTGCCTGAGGAAAAAATAAAAAGTTCCCATGTAACTCCTTGTTAATTGGAGGAAAGAAACACACAGGAGAAAAAAAAGGTAAATAAAATCCTATGGGATTCAGCAATAGATTCCATGAAAGATAATATTCCTGAAAACGCTGGAGAGAAAGAGGTAATTGAAACTGACAATGGGCTGGATCCTTAAGTTAGGAGAGCAATCCCAGCCTGTGAAGACCTCTAGGTCCCATGCAGTAAGTAGATGGAAATCAGAGAGTTTGCCCTGTAGAGGGAGGGAGGGGGCTGCTGGGGAGTTGCACAGAGATTCTGAATGGGAGACTCAGAACCGATCTCTGAGGGACCGGGGAGAACAGGTCTCTGAGGTACTGGAAGCCTGAGCTGTCATCACCACCTCCTGGGCTCTTCCATTGCGGAAAAAGAGTGCAGCCTACCCAGAAGCCATCTGGAAGATGCCTAAATGTCTCCTGGCTGGATCTCACTCAATCTCCTGGCCTTTTCAATAAAGGGAAACTGAAAGAGAGCAGGAAGACAGACACACAAGGACCAGCCTTGTGATGACAGAGGAATAGGCGTGTGCAGTCTGTTAAGGGACAGGTGCAGGCTACTGAGCCTGAGTATAACTTGGGAAATATCTGAGCAGATAATCAGTCAGTTCTAAGCCATCCATCCCTCACAAGGTCCAGGGTGCTGTGCCCTTTGCAAGGCTTTTACTTCTACTTTACTAATTTCTCTATCTGTTCACCACACACAGTCAGTATTTATCTTCGAGTTTGAGAAGGTTCTGGCACATACTGGGTCTCTATAAATATTTATTCAACGTACAATAAACTATAAGTAAAAGTTTGTGTTCACTTAGCAAACTTTATGTAAGAGACATAAAGAAGGAAAAGCAACCCAGGTTTGATTTGTAGTGACCATTGGTATCAACTGTACTCACTGAGGACAAATGTCAAATATATGGACAATATGCAGTTACGTGGGCAACTGACTAGGAAATCAAACTAGCAAATCTGCAAAGGAAAAATTCTGTTTTCCGAAAAGACCTCTTTGGGAATTAAAATTGATACTGAAATTCTAATAAGAACTTGCTTCCATTTTGGTTACAGGACTTGGCAGTGGATACGCTTCCCTGGGAGAAGTCTATATAAAGTTGAGTGCATGTAACTCTTCACACGCAAATATTACAGAGGCCGGGAAATTCTAGCACTTCTGTACAGTGCCAGAATCTAGGGATTTATGCTAGAGTTACCGGGAGACGTCTTGTTCTTCATCCCCAGCGCTTCCGGGAGCAGGGACAACTTAGCATCTACAAGCAGGCGTTAGTAATGTTATACCACCAAGAGCCCCATGTGGATGGCCCATGGAAAAGCAGTCGGACATAAATGGGGAGGCTGCAGAACCCAAAGGCTTCCTTCCCTCAGAGCTCCGTGGAGAAATTCCCACGTGGAATCTGCAAGGAAGGAATGTATTGGTATACCTTCAAATAGCCGATATTTTAATGAATGCCTACAAGGAAACAACTAGTGCTAATGAAACCTCCTTGTCGGAAACTCTTCAGCTGTCTTCTTCACCTAGCCTTGGCCTTCTCCATTCAATTTAATTGTCTTTCCCACATCCTTCCAACCAAGTTTTGTTATTTTTGTGTTTTCTCGTTAGGTTGGAGAGGGAGGAGGAAACAGTAGGAACGCAAGGGAGAAGACTAAATGGGAAATTTACCTTTAAATTACCATAATACTAGATGATAAATGAGTTTGTGTAAAAAGATCCCTACTCTAGAAACAGTGACATTTTTGCATTGCATAGTTAGTTTATGGAGTGTGTGTGTATATGGTCCCAGGTACCTCTGAAGTACAAGGGTGGTATTTTTATAAATGTCAGTTTTACTTCTCTCTCTGTTTCGGACTCCTATGGTTTGGGGGATCTGGTACAAGTTTGCAGAAAAATAAACTGGACATACACAAGTGAGGCTACTTCATGCTTAACAAATCTGCAGAACTAGTCTCTCCAAGCACTGGAGGATTTTGACTGTATGTGGATTTAGAGGAATCAAAATTAGGTCCTAATAGCTTCCCCTGGGTGTGACTTAACTGCAGTGCAGCCATTTCCAATGTCTTGTCAACTTCTGCATGATTCTTATTTTCTCTGTACCCAGTCTCATCGTCCTAGGCTACTCATGAGGGGTAACCCAGCCTGCATATTTTCCTGGGGAAATATTTTACAGAGTAGGAAGGAAATATTAAGGCCCCATCATCAAGGCTTCACCAAAAGGTTTCAAGGCAGGCATGTTCCACTGGACATGGAAGAATTTATCTCAAGAGCACTAGTAAAATGTAATACAGATCATCTTAAAACATCTTTAGTCACCTGTATGAGCAGAGCAACCAATTTTGGCCACACACCTAGAAGGAAAAAACAGAGGTGGCCCTACTCACAAAAATGCTTTCACCATCAACATACAGTGACATTCTTCCTCATAGCTCAGGTTGAAGGATGTACAGTAGATAAGCCTTCATCCCATAGCACCTGAGGTGGGCCTTTGGAAGCACAATGGAGACAGGGTAACTGGAGGGACCTAATCAGAGAAGCAGTTGCTGTTCAGACAATCATCTCTGGGGCCAACAGCACTACGCCTTCCCCATTCTCTCCCTGTTAAAGTCTTTTCACCAATTCTTTTAAAGGTACACATTTTTCATTGTTATGAATTTGAAGTTACTTGGTAGGTCACAGATTTCCACTGAGCCTATGGCAGAAGGATTCCTAAAGGAAACTATTATGGTTCTTTGTTCTTAAACAAATAAAGTATGTTCTTTATCTCCCAGGAAGCTTATAATATGATAGGTGCAGCTTTAAGTATTAATTATACTAAATAGCAGGGCGTAACTCAAAAGAGAGACTACACCTATTATGTAGAATTCCCTAAAGAAACATTAGAAATTTTACATGCATTGATTGCTAGTTAGCATAAGAAAGACATTTATGAGTTGACTCCACCAAAGCCACAACTGTTTGCATTAGCAAGCAGGCAACATAAGCTAACTGATAAGAATTCAGTGATATAACGCAATTAATATAGTTATGTCTGTTAATTAGTGTTTTCCAACTGTCAAAGAAGATGCCTTTTAGGAGCCAAACTTATTTTACCGATTAAAAATTAGAATCCATCTTGTAAAACTGAGCTGGACCTTCCTTTGATCTAATTAAAGGAAGAGCTTGCGTACTCAAAATTTGTGCCCCTCTGACATAAATTAACATATTCATAAATGAGATAGATGGATATTTTGCAATTAACGTGGGACAACGAGAATAAAGCCTAATTAGTAAACATGCTTTCTTTATTAACTTGCAGGTCAAGCTCTGTTTTACTATAAACCAATAGTGATAGAACAGAGTAATTTTTTTCAAAGAAAATTTATTGGCTCTGAAATTCTGTGGCACTCTATCACAGAAATGTGACTCGTTTCTTCATTTCCAGACACCTGTTAGCTCATAACCAGAAGTATACACAAACTGCTGTTTTTTATGCCCAACTGGAGAATTTCAGCCCAGAGCAGGTTTATGGGTTTCCTGAAAGAGTCCATTTTTACTCTTATAATCCTAAAGGCATTTTTACACTGCCTGGAGACACCAAAGGCCCTCTTAATCCTCTAGTGGCTCTGCTTCCTTCAATGTTGTGCCTCTGCAGTTCTCATTGGATGAATTTCTTGGTTAGACTTTCCACCTAAAAGAAGCAACCTTGACTAGCTAGACTGTGCACCAAGTATACATGTCTGCCTTCCAAAGCAGGTGACTGATTGGAAACATATTATGGTTGCTTTATTTATTAATTGACTCCAAATAGCTCCTAGAATATAATGCCAATAGTCTTATCCCTTTGACTCCCCGGTTCCCACACCTCACCCTTTCCTGTCTTTTGAGGCTTCCAGTGAAGCTGGGTGCCCCACAGAAATCAGTGCACCGAGAAGCATATGGGCTTGCCTCCAACCCCTAGAACATGTCAGATGCTGACTGGATGCCAAGCCAAGGCATCCAGGAGGCCAGGGTAGTTCCAGGTTGAAATAAATGTTACAGGCTCAGTCTTCTATGGTCTCAGGGAAGAGATTAGTTTAAGACAGTCAAGATCAACGCAGGCATATACAATCTGTTAAGGGTGCTCTGGATCAGAAAAACCCATATCACATGAGATACATGCCAAGCTGTTGTTTAGCACTGTTCATTGAACAAATCCTCAGTTTTTATTTGCTTCACACCAAAATACCATTGCTCATCGTTGCAAACTCTGCACAGGAATGCTTCTGTTCTTTCTACCTTTCTTTTCTAAAAGCTACTTTTTCTTGTTGCTTCTCTGATTTCCTATCACATATGTGATCTCTACCACAGAACTTCTTTATTTGAAGGGAAAGGACGCATTGGGGAGGTTGTTCCAGTGAGAAGGTTGGTTAGTCTCTTGCTTCCAGAACATAAGCACCCAGTTTAGTTCATTGCAGAGAACAGCTTTAAGAACAGGCATTTTCATACCACAGTTTAATTTCCCTACTAAGCAAGAAAAGCCTCTCCCCGCTGAAGTTGTCTGCTGCCTATCAGAATATTCTTTTGAAAATATTTCAGGACAGGGGTCAGGATAATGTCATACCAAGTTTCCAACCTCTTAACGGACATGAAATATTCATAAATTCCTATTCAGATGTGCTCCTTCGATGGCCTCAACCCTCCTCTTTACATTCCAAATTCAACATGAAAGTTTATCTTTAGGTAGCCAACCTTTTTTCAGTGATAAAGGTCAATTATGACCTTGCTTTACTGACAGTTATCACACTATCCAGGATTCTATAATATATCCAGTAATACTGCACTGTGAATAAATGTGATGAAAAAAAATCACACGGGTAAAATTTATATGCAAAATGAGAAAGAGCATCAACTTTTCCCTCCAGTTACCTTTATTTATTTGAACAAATGTCATGAGAAAGAGAGTCTTAGACTTAATCTCCCTCAATCAATGTCAGCCACATTACTACTTAATGGGAGTTTATACTGCATAATATTATTTTCTTTGTATGAACCATTTTCTGACACCTTACATTTAGTTAAATGATTTATCCATGTACATTTTACATGAGGATAAATATGAGAAATGGTTTCTGCTTCTCTTGAGTGGGATAAGGAAGCAACTCTAAAATACAACGTCAATTGGCTCAGCCATTCAGGCCCTGATGTCAACAGGAGTTATACCTGGGTACAGAGAAAATCTATCTGAATAGCAGTAGTGCCATGAGGGATAATATATTTTTTTATAATTTCTTTTTTCATAGGACCTAACCAAACCCTCTCCCCAACAATGTGCTCTCATTTGTCAGTAAGCACAGGCTTTAGATGTTATGTGTACCATCACGTGGGTGCTTACTCTTTGCCTATTTGTCAGTGCTATCAGGTAAGGATGACTCTGCTGTGAAAGACTGTGCTGTGGAATTTACAAGCTGGAAAGTTGGGTTGTGTTGGTGAGTTACAGAAAAATACTTGTCCAAAAGCAATTTTGCCGCCTGTATATAGCTTATAGTTTTGTAAATTTGGAGCAGGTTCTTTCGTGGTTTCTTTTCTGGGTCACTCACTGAAAACCAACCTAGTTTGAATTGAGATTTGTTAAAAAGAAAATTCCCCAGGACATATGCACAACCTGGACATTTTTCAGATTCTGTGATCTGAAGTTTATTACTTGTAGGGGATTTTTTACACAAGGCTGGATAAAATCCCATCAATCTTATTTTGTTGTCATTGTTTTTATGGTTTTGTTTTTGCTTTTTTTAATTTAAGACTGAATTAAAGGTATTCATTTGAAGGAAAAGAAGCAACTCTTTTCAAATTAAGTTTCTGGGTGTTATAGTGAGAGGAGGGCATAGTCCAAACAACATCAGAAAGATGTTCAACCAATTCCTGTCTCATCTCCTCAGCTACATTTATTCCTCCTGATTTCTCGTGGAGCTTCAGACTGTTTCCCCCTTTTTAGCACACAATCAACTGGAACGAGACAAGATGAAGTAAGGCCTGACAATGACACAAATTTGACCAAGCCAAAATATATTTGGAAAGGGGTATATAAGTCTTTTTTATGAACAAAAACCTTCTTTATTTATAAATTTCTCTTATTCAAAGAATAGGCCTTCAGTGTACCCTGCAAAACACAACTTAAATGCCAATTACACTCTGAAGCCTTTTGCTTCCCACCCCCGCGGAGTTCACTGCTCCTGCACCTGGATTCTTACAACAGGGTTCTTATACCTCTAGCTGCCATTTTCTTCATTCTGCCTTGATCTAGAATTTATTGTTCAGGTGTCTGGCTTCTACCCTGAACCATAAACTCCTTGGTGGCTGATTCTATGTATCAATGCATGTTTACCCTCCATTCAGCTCCTAGAGCAATGCTATCCCCTTTTAGAGACTTCTGGCATGGTTATTCTGTTTCTCTGTCCTACCAGATTTAGGTCATCGAAGGAAGGCAGAGAATATATTTTATCTTACTCATCTTTTGGTTCCCTGGGCCTCATATCACCCCAAGGACAGACTAATGTTTGTTGAGTGAATGACTAAACAATTAAATAATTTCTACCAACTTTTCCCCAAAACTTTAGGGCTACCCCAGGGTATTAGTATGCCGTATGTCCCCACCCCAAGCCCAAGATATAAACAAGCAACTGAACAGAAGAGGGGCAGACCAGAAGGCTTTCGTCAGATCAAGTCAATTGTCCAATTTATTCAGTGAATCATTCATTGCTTTGAGTTCCACGGCACTCACTCACAATAGTGTTGACTCGACCCTGGGTCCCCTACTGCCAGAGTCACCCAAACAGAGTATCATAGCATCTTACAGGGCTCTCCCACCCTGGAAGAGCTCTCTCAGGTCTGGGTTTGCTAACTTTCTGACTCTGAAACTGTGAGGTCAGGCAGCCCTCAACACAAATGAAGTTCCTTTGTCTTGAAAGGTAATGCACTTGGGATTGAGCTGCCACTTCTCCAGCAGGGGCTTCAGGCATTTCACATGAACCCTGGCTCCTGAGCAGACCTTTGATCTTTACTGGGCACCTCCAGGTTGGGCTGGGCCAGTGTACTGTGTAAGGCAAGCCTCCTACTCCCACTTAGGCGGAAACCCCGCCCCCTCGTCCCTTCCACCCCGCTCTGATCTGTGGCAGTCATGGGAGCTTAAGAATAAAATCAGCTGTGAAGTTCTGCCGTAGGAAACGCAGGAGTCATTTTCTGAGGATGCAAAAGGATGGCCGACTGGAACTGTGTGAGTCTGCAAAGCCATCCTATCGTTTCACGCTGCAGCAGCATTTCAGGGGAAGCCAAGCCAGCTGTATAACCTCCCAGCTGGAGAAACCAGGTAGCAGAGAGTTAAAACACTTGCTCATTGGTTTTCCCAGATCCTATTTTAATTTGCTCCCTCTTTTTGGACAGCTCTGTGAAGGCAGTCTGGTTTGCTGCCTCGCCATACTAATGAGACTCATCCATCTGCCTCTGTCATTGCCAGCCTCTCCTTTCTGCTGGAAGTCAGAGATGAACGCCCAGGACAGGTCCTTTCTAGGCTGCAGTACTTAATCATTTCTAAACACGCTAGATGGCCTCAGGCAGTGAAGGCAACAAGCATTTAACCTAGGCTTGGCAGCTCCGGCTTCCCCATACTCTGCCTGTGCGCTCTGATAATGAAAAGTTGCTGCACTTTTACTCTCCACTTAGCCAGATGCTCTTTGCTTCTTGGGGCCAAAGGTTAAATAGATATAAGAACACATGCTAGTTTTGAAGGCTTTTATTAGCAGTCCTTATAGTAGTGGGAGAAGAGGATGCTGTCGTTCCTGGTCCATTTGTCCGTCGGGATTCGTATTTAGACTGTGTCCTTGGTTTTTACCAAAGGAACGATGCCTTTACCCATTGTGCTTTTGTTGTTTTGGAGCACAAGAGTTAACCCAGGCTGGTTTGAGCTCTGCCATTTAATTATTTAATGTTCAGTTTTTATGGAAAAAAGGACGAGAGGACAGTTATCAATGTTGCTTAACTGTGGCAACACCTTTATTAACAATGTAGATAAAACATTTTTTTTTCCGGAGTGGCTAGAGCTTCTGATTTATTTTTCCACTCCATCTACTGCTCCATATGTCTGTGGAATCTGCCTTTTTCCCAGAGCTCATGTTAGTATAAAGCAATTGTCTGGGATGTGTAAGAATTAAGTATCCCATCATTCAGGCTAGACATGCAATTAGAAGAGTTGCACTAATTTCCACTGCTGAGACCCTGTCACTTTAATTTATCCTTACTTTCCTACATTTAGGCCTTCTCTGGTTGGAGGCCAAGGATTTTATATAGTTTCAGTCAATGGTGCTTTGATGTAGGAACTAGAGTATGCATAAAGTTTAGGCGAAAAAGAAACGGGGGTTTACCTAGAGCTGGCTGGAAGAAACAAAAACCTTATATAAAGAAACATACATTCACTGTAACTCTACCATGCTAGCAAAATAGTAGAAAAGAGGGGTTTTTAAACCCAGAAAAACTCACTGAATTATAATATCAACATCCAAGCGTTTCTTCGTGATTATTTTTCCTCCAACATTATTTATTAAATGTTTTTTCTGTTTTTACTATCCATGTGTAAAACAATTATTATTTATCTGATATTTTAAAAGAAGTGCTGAAATTTATTTATTGACTTTTTTTCAGTCTATACAACTATCACCAGACTGTTCAACTCCATCTTTTCTTTTACATATATATAAAACTCCATAGTTTTATAGCCACCATCAAAATCTCTTCACATAAGTTTCAGACAAGCGTAACTCCAAAAATGCTTGGAATGTTCCCATGAATAAGTACGGAATACCTCTTCCTAAACATTTCCCCACAGAGACATGATAAATCCTATGTGGGCCAATTATCAGACTTTCTTGTGCCTTTCATGCTTTAAACCAGTCCCTGGCTCGTGAAAAACTCCCAGAGACCAAGCTAATTTCACCCTCAGCGTACGGTGGCTGCATTCAAACTTCAAAAATCAGGTGTCCAAAGAGGGCTCAGCTTCTCATGATTTCAAAATAAAGGCATGAAAAGGTTCCATTAAAGAGGAATTTTGCATTCAGAGAAATACAGGAAAATTTTTGCAGATGGTTGTTTCCCCAAACTAAGTTTTAAACAATTGAAATACGTATGTGTCCTGACTCTTTGCAATGGAGACTAGAGCCCAGGCCCCTCTCTTGGTCACATGACTGACTCCATGGGCTTCGATGTAACTTCCAGCTCTGAAAATACATCTGCCTCCCCCCACCTCTGGGCCTCACTTTTTCTTTTGGATAAAGTGAGTAACGATGGCTTCCCCAGTAAATTTTGATCAAAATAAATACTGATTAATTATTTGTGTCTTTCATAGAAAAATTCTAACCATTTTATAAGCCACTTATTCATGCTAATAGATTAGGCTTCCAAACTTTCATAGGCAGAGAATCCATAAGAAAATGTTTAAACTCCGAGTAGTAACTTAGTAAGACTTAAGTACTCTGACCGGGAGCACACTTATTGAATAGGAAATCTCTACATGAACTTCACCTCTGACTCTTAAATTTTAGTCTTTCCCAAGGGGCCAAGGTTGATGTTTAGGACAGAGGAAGTAACCAGAAAAACCTAACAATTTATCTGAAGGACATAATATAAAGGTCATATCAAAGTTTTTTAGAACATCTACAAAAAACCTTTTTATAATATTTTATAGGTTTTTGTCACTCGATCACATGTTAAAGGTGATTATTTAATACTTTAAATCAAGTTTTATATACGATATCAATTCTATAATATACTACATATGTCTGTGTCGTATCATAAACATAGCAAACATACTAGTTACCTATAAGCATATATTCCTACAAGAAAACAGAAAACACATATCCAGAAACATATTTATTGAAGTTTTACCGATAAATAGTCATTCTTGGAATATCTGTAATTATGTGACCATACCGTAAGAATGATTAAGTAATGGATTAAAATCAGTTAACTGATAAACAGAAAGTCTCTACCTAAGCCCCAGTAATAATATTTATGGATAAATGTTTCCTCAACAGCAAAATACACCCCGGTTTAAAATAGAGAACTTAACTTATGGTGTCTGGAAGAGAAACCTACAACTTTGGTTGGGAATAACCCTCATCAAAGATGAAACGAGGGCTTCCCTGGTGGCGCAGTGGTTGAGAGTCCGCCTGCCGATGCAGGGGACGCGGGTTCGTGCCCCGGTCCGGGAAGATCCCACATGCCGCGGAGCAGCTGGGCCCGTGAGCCAGGGCCGCTGAGCCTGCGCGTCCGGAGCCTGTGCTCCGCAACGGGAGAGGCCACAATAGTGAGAGGCCCTCGTACAGCAAAAAAAAAAAAAAAAAAAAAGATGAAACGAGCAATCAGAAATCCAGATGTTGTTATTTTTAGCAATACCTTATGCAAATTATTTTTGAAGTAAAATACACTGAAAATGTAGAACACGAGTGACATGAAAAAGAACTACTTATAAGAAGGATATTATTGAAAGTTTTCCTATAAGGCTTTGCAGCTCTTAAAATCAATGGACTAATTAAAAATGGGAAAATGTGGTAGCAAAAAGAAATAAAAAGACTGAATGCGGAAAATAGTAGATATCCCTGAATAATCTTAGAATCAATAAAGAGGCTCAAAAAGGAAAAAGAGAAAGAAAAAATTACCTCGACATATTTTCTTGGATCGCAACAAAACATATTATTTTGAAGGAACACATAAGGCTGAATTATCTCCTCTTGTTTGCTATGAATACAGTTTGCCTTGCCTCAGACTTAACCCTTGGGATTATTGGAGAAACAAAATTCATGTACTTGAACATGCTAATACCATTCAGTTCCTCAGCCACAAGCCTGTGTTACAGGGATCATTGTTTTACAATATTTACAACAAAGTCCTTAAGGCACTTCTGGTAATTAAATTGAAAGAGGCCTGGGTCTCACCTAATCCAGTATTAGCAATTTGAAGAAGAGGGTATTCAGGTAACACATTTGCCCCTTTATAACTGCAGTCACCAACACAATGTATAGTCTTTCTCCGCTCTCTATTTGGGCATTTTCTGGCATTAAAATCCACCCTTGCCACATATCAGATGGGCTGCAAGGAATGGTGAGAAGTCATCTAGGCAGTCAGTCAGCCAGTCAGTAAACAAATGTTTATTGAGAGCCACTGGGTACACAGCTTGGTGCTAAACGGGAGTCTATCTCCCTGCCTTGAGGTCTGCACATCCACCACGGCAGACACATAAGGTTCAATTGGCACCATCTTATGCTTTCACTTATTCAATAGCTTGTTAGTGTCTAATGGACTAAACAAACACTTCAGCAGCACATAACACAACTCTGTATGCATATATATGTGTATCTATCTATATGTGCTTATGTATAGACGGATATATAAAACTTGGCATGTTTTCCAGGAGACATGCCAAGATATATTCACAGCTTTATATACACATGTAATTCATGTGTTTCTGTGCATATGGCAGTTGGGGGAATATATCTGATCAGTAGAACATGTTTTATTCCAGATGTTTTTTATCATATTTTCTCACTATCACTAATAAAAAAAATAACCATAGCTGTTCTACTTGGAGAGTTTGATTGGTCTTTAATCCCAAATCTCAATGAAAGAAGGAACACAAAACATTTTCTGTTCTCTAGGATGAGACAAAAATGTTGGCATACCAGCCACTTGTGAGGTGTTGTAGACAAAAAACCCATCTTAACTCAAATCATGCTATAAACCAATCAGAGAGGCTTTATTTTTGATGATTTGCACTTCTGTCTTCTAGAATTACCTTCCAATATTCACCTCTGCCTAGCTGTTCAAGGCTATATCTTCTCTTGTCTTCCATATAAAAGCCTGAAAATTTTTCCATATAAAGAAAAGATTTCCATATAAAGCCTGAAAATCTCCTTGCCCTGTCTGACATAGGAGCAGAGACACTGAAGTCTCATCTTTCTCTTAATTCTTCTTCACTATGTCCTTTTGCTCAGTCTAAGAATCATCAACCATCACACATGCCCAACGATTGTACACATATGCCTGTTTATAACCAACAGCCACATGGTCCCCCAATTCTGCTATTTCTTCTACAAGTGTCTCCAAAAGTCACACTGTCTACTAAACCCTTACTTCTAAATAAGGGTTTCTCCATAGTTGGATTTCTATCCCTCTATCCCCATTCTTAGTGACTTCCCATTTTTATTCTTTTATCCAAGAACAGTTTCAAATGACTATAAAAATTAACTATCTTTGACAAGCCACTGATTTAAAATTTTCCTCTAACTCCTGATTCTCCTTCGAAGCCATCTGACTTGTTCGGTTTCGTTTCCAAGCTCTCACTCCAGTTAGACAGCTGCCTGGGCTGGGAGCCTCATAAAAACATATTTGTTCTCTGCCCTTTCACACTCCACCATAGACAGAGGCCATTGCTCCTCCCATTCTTATTCTCAATGTGGACAACCTCACCTGTCCAGGTAGCCAGAATAAAGGTTTTGATTTGCCTTAAGTCTTCATTTAACAATTATCATTTTCCAGTGACATTCACTTTGTCTTTAAATGATTCTTTTAAAGTACAAAGCAGAAATAAAAATTGGGAGCTAATCCCGGGAAGTTAGCATCGGTGGAGGAGGACCGTGTCACATTGCGCACACTCCTATAAACACCTTGGAGGTGTGGACTGCTGTAGGTTCTTTTTTTTTTTTTGCGGTAGGCGGGCCTGTCACTGCTGTGGCCTCTCCTGTCGCAGAGCCCAGGCTCAGCGGCCATGGCTCACGGGCCCGGCCGCCCCGCGGCACATGGGATCCACCCAGACCAGGGCACGAACCCGCGTCCCCTGCATCGGCAGGTGGACTCTCAACCACTGCGCCACCAGGGAAGCCCTGCTGTAGGTTCTTGTTTTATTACCTAGGTTGAAACACAGCAGCTCAACAAATATTAAGCTACCCTGCTGATAATTAATTAGTGAGAGAGCTGTGGTAAGAGAAAGTTGCTCTTTGAAGACCTCTTTAAAATAATGATCCCTATGAAGAAGGCATATTTTTCTGACTCATTTTAGATAAAAGTTGCTATTCTGATGTAATTCATAGTGACTAAGCAAGGACAGAGCTGAAAACTGCTGTTAAAGGGAACCAACTGAGAAACATTTAATTAGATAATCTATACAACAGGAAGCAGCTCAGGCTGGGTCAGGGGAAAATGAGTTCAAATTTGGTCTCCAATATTTACTACTTCTGTAATCTTGGTTGGACAAGTTACTTCATCTTTGTCTCCCTAATTCTCAGTTCTTTATATTAAGACGGGAAAAAATAACTGAATATTTAATGTTAATGAGTTTAAAGCATCCAGCAGAGAATCTGATCCAGAGAAGACACCAAATAAGTGGTGGCTCTTAAAGGAAAGCAATGCTGTTTGCAAATTTAAGATAAATGACTTTTTTCTTTCTCTGACAGTTTATGAGTGACAGAAGTGGGACTGAATGCATTCAAAAAGAGGAGAAGTAGGAAAATACTTCTTTGATATTGTGGCACCATCATTGTCAGGTACATGTTCTGAAGGGAAGAGTATTGTCTGCTTCATGGAGAAAAGCAAAACAAAGGCATTGGAGAAGCAGCATAACCCTCTGTAGCTGACTTATGTTGCTAGGGCTGAAAATTAAGACCTTCTCTTTTTTTTTTAACATATTTATTGGAGTATCATTGCTTTACAATGGTGTGTTAGTTTTGCTTTATAACAAAGTGAATCAGCTATACATACACATATATCCTCATATCTCCTCCCTCTTGCGTCTCCCTCCCACCCTCCCTATCCCACCCCTCTAGGTGGACACAAAGCACCGAGCTGATCTCCCTGTGCTATGCGGCTGCTTCCCACTAGCTATTTTACAGTTGGTAGTGTATATATGTCAGTGCTACTCTCTCCATCCTACCTTACTCTTCTACCTCCTTGTGTCCTCAAGTCCATTCTCGACATCTGCATCTTTATTCCCGTCCTGCCCCTAGGTTTTTCAGAACCTTTTTTTTTTTTTTAGATTCCATATATATGTGTTAGCATACGGTATTTCTTTTTCTCTTTCTGACCTACTTCACTCCATATGACAGACTCTAAGTCCATCCACCTCACTTCAAATAACTCAATTTCATTTCTTTTTATGGCTCAGTAATGTCCCATTGTATATATGTGCCACATCTTCTTTATCCATTCATCTGTCAATGGACACTTAGGTTGCTTCCATGTCCTGGCTATTGTAAATAGAGCTGAAATGAAATTGTGGTACATGAATCTTTTTGAATTATGGTTTTCTCAGGGTATATGCCCAGTTGTGGGATTGCTGGGTCATATGGTAGTTCTACTTTTAGTTTTTTAAGGAACCTCCATACTGTTCTCCATAGTGGCTGTACCAATTCGCATTCCCACCAACAGTGCAAGAGAGCTCCCCTTCCTCCACACCCTCTCCAGGATTTATTGTTTGTAGATTTTTTGATGATGGCCTTTCTGACCAGTGTGAGGTGATACCTCACTGTAGTTTTGATTTGCATTTCTCTAATGATTAGTGATGTTGAGCATTCTTTCATGTGTTTGTTGGCAATCTGTACATCTTCTTTGGAGAAATATCTATTTAGGTCTTCTGTCAAATTTTGGATTGGGTTGTTTGTTTTTTTGATATTGAGCTGCATGAGCTGCTTATAAATTTTGAGATTAATCCTTTATCAGTTGCTTCATTTGCAAATATTTTCTCCCATTCTGAGGGTTGTCTTTTCATCTTGTTTATGTTTTCCTTTGCTATGCAAAAGCTTTTAAGTTTCATTAGAGTCCCATTTGTTTATTTTTGTTTTTTTATTTCCATTCCTCTAGGAGATGGGTCAAAAAGGATCTTGCAGTGATTTTTGTCATAGAGTCTTCTGCCTATCTTTTCCTCTAAGTTTTATACCGTCTGGCCTTACATTTAGGGCTTTGATCCATTTTGAGTTTATTTTTGTGTATGGTGTTAGGGAGTGTTCTAATTTCATTCTTTTACATGTAGCTGTCCAGTTTTCCCAGCACCACTTATTGAAGA
>NW_020174704.1:1910266-1958692 GCF_003031525.2 Neophocaena asiaeorientalis asiaeorientalis | reverse complement strand
ATTGGGTTGTTTGTTTTTTTGATATTGAGCTGCATGAGCTGCTTATAAATTTTGAGATTAATCCTTTATCAGTTGCTTCATTTGCAAATATTTTCTCCCATTCTGACGTTTGTCTTTTCATCTTGTTTATGTTTTCCTTTGCTATGCAAAAGCTTTTAAGTTTCATTAGAGTCCCATTTGTTTATTTTTGTTTTTTTATTTCCATTCCTCTAGGAGATGGGTCAAAAAGGATCTTGCAGTGATTTTTGTCATAGAGTCTTCTGCCTATCTTTTCCTCTAAGTTTTATACCGTCTGGCCTTACATTTAGGGCTTTGATCCATTTTGAGTTTATTTTTGTGTATGGTGTTAGGGAGTGTTCTAATTTCATTCTTTTACATGTAGCTGTCCAGTTTTCCCAGCACCACTTATTGAAGAGGCTGTCTTTTCTGTTGTATACTCTTGCCTCCTTTATCAAAAATAAGGTGACCACATGTGTGTGGGTTTATCTCTGTGGTTTGTATCCTGTTCCATTGATCTATATTTCTGTTTTTGTGCCAGTACAATACTGTTTTGATTACTGTAGCTTTGTAGTATAGTCTGAAGTCCAGAGGCTGATGCTCTAGCTCTGGTTTTCTTTCTCAAGATTACTTTGGCTATTCAGGGTCTTTTGTGTTTCCATACAAATTGTGAAATTTTTTGTTCTAGTTCTGTGAAATATGCCATTGGTAGTTTGGTAGGGATTGCATTGAATCTGTAGGTTGCTTAGAGTAGTATAGTCATTTTCACAATGTTGATTCTTTCAATCCAAGAACATGGTATATCTCTCCAAATGTTTGTATCATCTTTAATTTCTTTCATCAGTGTCATAGTTTTCTGCATACAGGTCTTTTGTCTCCTTAGGTAGGTTTCTTCCTAAGTATTTTATTCTTTTTGTTGCAATGGTAAATGGGAGTGCTTCCTTCATTTCTCCTTCAGACTTTTCATCATTAGTGTATAGGAATGCAAGAGATTTCTGTGCATTAATTTTGTATCCTGCTACTTTACCAAATTCATTGATTAGCTCTAGTAGTTTTCTGGTAGCATCTTTAGAATCCTCTATGTTAGTATCATGTCATCTGCAAACAGTGACAGCTTTACTTCTTCTTTTCTCATTTGGATTCTTTTATTTCTTTTTCTTCCCTGATTGCTGTGGCTAAAACTTCCAAAACTATGTTGAATAACAGTGATGATAGTAGACAAACTTGTCTTGTTCCTGATCTGAGAGGAAATGGTTTCAGTTTTTCACCATTGGGAATGATGTTGGCTGTGCATTTGTCATATAAGGCCTTTATTATGTTGAGGTAAGTTGCCTCTATGCCTACTTCCTGGAGAGTTTTTATCATAAATGGGTGTTGAATTTTGTCAAAAGCTTTTTCTGCATCTATTAAGATGATCACGTGGTTTTCTCCTTCAATTTTTTAATATGTTTTATCACACTGATTGATTTGTGTATATTGAAGAAACCTTGGATTCCTGGGATAAACCTCACTTGATCATGGTGTATGATCCTTTTAATGTGCTGTTGGATTCTGTTTGCTAGTGTTTTCTTGAGGATTTTTGCATCTATATTCATCAGTGATATTGGCCTGTAGTTTTCTTTCTTTGTGACATCTTTGTCTGGTTTTGGCATCAGGGTGATGGTGGCCTTGTAGAATGAGTTTGGGAGTGTTCCTCCCTCTGCTATATTTTGGAGGAGTTTGAGAAGGATAGGTGTTAGCTCTTCTCTAAATGTTTGATTAGAATTCTGTGAAGCCATCTGGTCTTGGGCTTTTGTTTTTTGGAAGAATTTTAATCACAGTCTCAATTTCAGCACTTGTGATTGGTCTATTTATATTTTCTATTTCTTCCTGGCTCAGTCTTGGAAGGTTGTACTTTTCTAAGAATTTGTCCATTTCTTCCAGGTTGTCCATTGTATTGGCATATAGTTGCTTGTAGTAATCTCTCATGATCCTTTGTATTTCTGCAGTGTCAGTTGTTACTTCTACTTTTTCATTTCTAATTCTATTGATTTGAGTCTTCTCCCTTTTTTTCTTGATAAGTCTGGCTAATGGTTTATCAATTTTCTTTATCTTCTCAAAGAACTAGCTTTTAGTTTTATTGATCTTTGCTACTGTTTCCTTCATTTCTTTTTCATTTATTTCTGATCTGATCTTTATGATTTCTTTCCTTCTCCTTCCCTGGGTGTTTTTATTCTTCTTCCTCTAATTGCTTTAGGTGTAAGGTTAGGTTGTTTATTTGAGATGTTTATTGCTTCTTGAGGTAGGATTGTATTGCTATAAACTTCCCTATTAGAACTGCTTTTGCTTCATCCCATAGGTTTTGGGTCATCCTGTTTTCATTGTCATTGTTTCTAGGTATTGTCTGATTTCCTCTTTGATTTCTTCAGTGATCTCTTGGTTATTTAATAGTGTATTGTTTAGCCTCCATGTGTTTGTATTTTTTACAGTTTTTTTCCTGTAATTGATATCTAGTCTCATAATGTTGTGGTAGGTGTAGATTCTTGATACGATTTCAAGTTTCTTAAATTTACCGAGGCTTGATTTGTGACCCAAGATATGATCTATCCTGCAGAATGTTCCATGAGCACTTGAGAAGACAGTGTATTCTGTTGGATGGAATGTCCTATAAATATCAATTAAGTCCATCTTATTTAATGTATCATTTAAAGCTTGTGTTTCCCTATTTATTTTCATTTTGAATCATCTGTCCATTTATGAAAGCAGGGTGTTAAAGTCCCCTACTATGTTTGTGTTACTATCGATATCCCCTTTTATGGCTGTTAGCATTTGCCTTATGTATTGAGGTGCTCTTATGTTGGGTGCATATTCACAATTTTTATATCTTCTTCTTGGATTTATTCCTTGATCATTAGGTAATATCATTCTTTTTCTCTTGTAATAGTCTTTATTTTAAAGTTTATTTTGTCTGATATGAGAATTGCTACTGCAGCTTTCTTTTGTTTACCATTTGCATGGAATATCTTTTTTTGTCCCCTCACTTTCAGTCTGTATGCGTCCCTAGGTCTGAAGTGGGTCTCTTGTAGACAGAATATATACAGGTCTTGTTTTTGTATCCATTCAGCCAGTCTATGTCTTTTGGTTGGAGCATTTAATCCATTTACCTTTAAGGTAGTTATTGATATGTATGTTCCTATTACCATTTTCTTAATTGTTTTCTTATTGTAGGTCTTTTCCTTCTCTTGTATTTCCTGCCTAGAGAAGTTTCATAGTTCCATTGTCATTTGTTGTAAAGCTGGTTTGGTGCTTTTGAACTTTCTTAGGTTTTGCTTGTCTGTAAATTTTTTAATTTCTCCATCGAATCTGACTGAGATCCTTGCTGTGTAAAGTAATCTTGATTGTAGATTTTTCCCTTTCATCTCTTTAAATATGTCCCATCACTCCCTTATGGCTTGCAGAGTTTCTGCTGAAAGATCAGCTGTTAACCTTGTGGGGATTGCCTTGTATGTTATTTGTTGTTTTTCCCTTATTGCTTTTAATATTTTTTCTTTGTATTTAATTTTTGATAGTTTGATTAATATGTGTCTTGGCATGTTTTTGCTTGGATTTATCCTGTATGGGACTCTCTGCACTTCCTGGACTTGATTGATCATTTCCTTTTCCATATTAGCGAAGTTTTCAACTATAATCTCTTCACATATTTTCTCAGTCCTTTTCTTTTTCTCTTATTCCTCTGGGACCCCTATATTTCAAATGTTGGTGCATTTAATGTTGTCCTAGAGGTCTCTGAGACTATCCTCAATTCTTTTCATTCTTATTTCCTTATTCTGTTCTGCGGTAGTTATTTCCACTATTTTGTCTTCCAGGTTACTTATCCATTCTTCTGCCTCAGTTATTCTGCTATTGATTCCTTCTGGAGAATTTTAAATTTCATTTATTGTGCTGTTCATCGTTGGTTGTTTGCTCTTTATTTCTTCTAGGCCCTTGTTAAACGTTTCTTGTATTTTCTCCATTCTATTTCCAAGAGTTTGGATCATCTTGACTATCATTTCATTACTCTGAATTCTTTTTCAGGTACACTGCCTATTTCCTCTTCATTTGTTAGGTCTGGTGGATTTTTGCCTTGCTCCTTCATTTGCTGTGTGTTTCTCTGTCTTCTCATTTTGCTTAACTTACTTTGTTTGGGGTCTCCTTTTCACAGGCTGCAAGTTTGTACTTCCCATTATTTCTGGTGTCTGCCCCCAGTGAGTAAGGTTGGTTCATTGGGCTGTGTAGGCTCCTGGTGGAGGGGACTGGTGCCTGTGTTCTGGTGGATGAGGCTGGATCTTGTCTTTCTGGTGGGCAGGACCCCATCCAGTGGTGTGTTTTGGGGTGTCTGTGACCTTATTATGATTTTAGGTAGCCTCTCTGCTAATGGGTGGGGTTGTTTTCCTGTGTTGCTAGTTGTTTGGCATAGGGTGTCCAGAACTGTAGCTTGCTGGTCGTTGAGTGGAGCTGGGTCTTAATGTTGAAATGGAGATCTCTGGGAGAGCTTTTGTGTCTGATATTACATGGAGCCGGGAGGTCTCTGGTGGACCAATGTCATGAACTCGGCTCTTCCACCCCAGAGTCACAGGCCTCACCCCTGCCCGGAGTACCAAGACACTCTCAGCCACACAGTTAGAAGTAAAGGCAGAAAAAAAGAAAGAAAGAAAGAAAAAATAAAATAAAATAAAGTTATTAAATTAAAAATATTTTTAATTATTAAAAGTAAAATTTTTAAAATTAAAAAGTAATAAAAAAAGAAAGATGAGAGCAACCAAACCAAAAAATAAATCCACCAATGATAATAAGCACTAAAAACTACTAAAAAAAAAAAAATGGGACAGACAGAACCCTAGGACAAATGGTTAAAGCAAAGCTATGCAGACAAAATCACACAAAGAAGCATCCACATACACACTCACAAAAAGAGAAAAAGGAAATATATATATATCTATATATAAAAAAAGGAAGAGAGCAACCAAATCAATAAACAAATCTACCAATGATAATAAACTCTAAATACTAAACTAAGATAAACATAAAACCAGAAACAAATTAGATGTAGAAAGCAAACTCCAAGTCTACAGTTTCTCCCAAAGTTCACTCAATTTTTGGATGATTCCTTGTCTATTCAGGTATTCCAGAGATGAGGGTACATCAAGTTGATTGTGGAGATTTAATCTGCTGCTCCTGAGGCTGCTGGGAGAAATTTCCCTTTCTCTTCTTTGTTCGCACAGCTCCTGGGGTTCAGCTTTAGATTGGCCCTGCCTCTGCATGTAGGTCACCTGAGGGCATCTGTTCTTCACTCAGACAGGATGGGGTTAAAAGAACGGCTGATTAGGGGGCTCTGGTTCACTCAGGCTGACGGGAAGGAGGAGTACGGAATGTGGGGCAAGCCTGTGGTGGCAGAGGTTGGCGTAATGTTGCACCAGCATGAGGCGTGCTGTGTGTTCTCCCGGGGAACTTGTCCCTGGATCAAGGGACCCTGGCAGTGGCGGGCTGCACAGGCTCCCAGGAGGGGAGGTGTGGATAGTGACCTGTGCTTGCACATAGACTTCTTGGTGGCTGCAGCAACAGCCTTAGCATCTCATGCCTGTCTCTGGGGTCCACATTGGTCTCTGTGGTCCGCGCTGGTAGCCGCAGCTTGTGCCCGTCTCTGGAGCTTGTTTAGGTGGTGCTCTGAATCCCCTCTCCTCACACACCCCAAAATAATGGTCTCTTGCCTCTTAGGCAGGTCCAGACTTTTCCCCGGACTCCATCCTGGCTAGCTGTGGTGCACTAGCCCCCCTTCAGGCTGTGTTCACGTAGTGAACCCCAGTCCTCCCCCTGGGATCTGACCTCCAAAGCCCGAGCATCAACTCCCAGCCTCTGCCCTCCTTGGTGGGTGAGCAGACAAGCCTCTCGGGCTAGTGAGTGCCGGTCGGCACCGATCTTCTGTGTGGGAATCTCTCTGCTTTGCCCTCTGCACCACTGTTCCTGTGTTCTCCTCCATCTCTGCCAGTGTAGGGGCTTCCTAGTGTATGGAAACTTTTCCTCCTTCACAACCCCATCTCAGAGGTGCAGGTCCTGTCCCTATTCTTTTGTCTATGTTTTTCCTTTTTTCTTTTGCCCTACCCAGGTACATGGGGAGTTTCTTGCCTTTTGGGAGGTCTGAGGTCTCCTGCCAGCATTCAGTAGGTGTTCTATAGGAGTTGTTCCACATGTAGATATATTTCTGTTGTATTTGTGGGGAAGAAGGTCATCTCCAGGTCTTATTCCTCCACCATCTTGAAGGTCTCTCCAAGACCTTTTTTAAATTAATTTTAGCACTCTAAGTGGTTGTGATTGTATGATACTGAGACCAAGACAAGTCAGTGCCAAAGCTGAGAGAAAAGTGATTGGGCCTCTAACATCTAGCTCACCTCAAATGCAGGTCTGTCAAAGTCTAAGGAATATTTTGGCTTCAAGTTAAGATAAGATTGGTTTGAGTTTAAAAGAAAAATTCTATCAAGGATTGCATATAAGAGGAGAATAAAAATTCATCAATTATGAGAAAGATAATTATTAGGGGAAAAGATTTCAAACTTATCTAAGAGTTTATTTTAAATTTTATTAATAAAATTGACATTTTATTATTAAATGTAGTGACGGGTTAATACTGTTAAAAACTCATCATCTTAAAAGATGTGTATTTGGATGACAAAGAATGGCGCATCATGTTTTCATGCAGTGGTCTTCATTAGAAAGCTCCAGAAGATGCTGTATAAACACTTAATGTTTAGAAAAAGTTGCATTAGTGTATCTAATTCATTGTCTTCTCTCTTTTGTGAGAAAGCTGAATTTCCAAATTACATTGGTAAAAGAAAAGCAATTGTAACAGTCCTGACTGATACCTTATAACAAAAAAAGGGATGCCCCTCTAAAATGCCTTGTATATAAAGTTCATCCATTGGATATAAATAACTATTTAACATATTGAAGTTTCCCTTTTTTGGTCCTATAGCGCTGTTTTATTCCGTCTTGTTTGCTATACAGTCAGATCTGTCAAGATTAACCATTTCACTTTTAGGCCTCCATTAAGATTCCATTACCTATTTTAATATCTATAAACTTAGATGTGCTTTGGCATACTTTGGCATAGGTTTTGTACTTCAGTCTTATTAGCACCAAACTGTTCCTCTGTGGTCCAAAGGTTGATATGCTTACTTTTTATTATAGAAAATTTCAAAAAATATAAAAGCAGAGAGAATGGTAAAATGAACTTCCATGTACCCATTATCCAGCTTGGGATTTGGTCTCCCCAGATAGACACAGACTTTTAAAAAATCAATATTAGGTCCAAAGCATCAAATATAGTACTTTGGAGTGAAAAAAAAAAGTGTTCCGTAAACGTCATATACTGACTGATAATTTAGTGAGGTAGTGCGATATACCACTAAAAATTATGAGCTCTAAAGTCCATAAAAATTGTTTCAGATTCTGGCCCTACCATTTACTATCTACAGGATCTTGGAAGTGGTGTGCTTATAAATGTTTAATAACTGGTTTTAAGGATGTGAGGGACACTGATCTGCAGCGTTTGCCCATTTCCCTGGTGTAAATGCTCCCACCATGGTCAATTTCAAGTTGCCACCATGAGGTCACTGAATATGGGAGCTGAGAAAAGATAAACACAGGTGGCTCTCCCAAGCTAATACTAGCCAGCTGCAGCCACTACTGGATCTTGGGTAAATTATAAAAATTCTCTAATCCCCAGATTCATCAATTTTAAAATAGGAAAAAATAGCAGTACTTGCATTGTCATATTACTGAGAGATTAAATGAAATACTGCATGGAAAACTGTTATCACAGTGCCTGGAACTTAATATGCTTTCTATGCATTCAAACCATGTTAGCCTTTTCTATTATTAAGCAGTATGAAGGCCAAATGTCACCAAAGACTGGTTTTTAAAAAATACTTCCTTTAAAAGAACTTTTGACTATCCGTATGCATTTTTATTAAGTAGGACTTCTGAATGGTTATCTGAAATATTTCTAAACATCAAGGCAAGAAAGTAACATAACACCATGGAATCACCGAGAGGGAGAATATGACTATCTTCAGCATACTGGCATTAAAAATGAATTCAACCACAACAATTCATGGTTAAAGGGGATTTAAATCTCAGGGCAAAGCTACATTTCACTGATTTCTATGTCCTCAGGAATACTGCCTTTGATGCACTACAATGATTTTTCCTTCCCTTTCTTTGCCCTCAGCCACAGCCTGAACGTGGCAGCACCAGTACTACAACTGAGAAGGTACAACAATTTGTTCCATTTTGAAACCTACAATTCTGTATATGATCGTTATACCCCGGAAGTATTGATACAATGCCAATGGTTTCAAAATACATTTTAGTGGAAGTTTTAAGGATACAAAATTCACTTTGTTGTAAATCCTTGAGGATATAAAATTTGCATTTGTTAATCACATTTTAAAGCACTTTCTCTAAAGGTGATGATTTTAAATCCTTACTGTTTATTGGAAGCATCATTCACGTGGTTTATTCTCACCCAGCTCTGAATCTCAGTCTTAAAGACTTCCCTTGCCTCGGTCTTAAAGACTTGCCTTTGCTCTGCTTCATGCCTCACATATAATTCCTCTTCTCAAAAACTCAGAAAATGATCTCAGAAATGACCCAAACATAGGCTTGAGCCCCATTCTGAACCCAGATCTCCAATCTGGCAGCAGAGGGAGGGCACCATCCATCAATCCCACTACACCGCCTGCTTTTATTAGCTGTGCTGCAGAAGAGAGTCTAAAACCGAGACAATTTTATTTTATTTACTGATGGCACAATGTCAGTAGCTTAATCAATAGATACGGGCTAGAAAGAAGTATGCCACCACCTTACCCAGGAGATTCAATGTTTAGAAGAAAAGAGCATTTTGTGAATTAAGAAACAAACTCATCAAATGAAGGTTAATCCTGACACATAGCCCACTATTTAGAGGTAGGAGGAGAGAAAGTCTTACAATGCAACTCTCTTATGTGTTTCCCCTAGAGACTCTTCAGGCAGTAAAATAATACCTTGTGAAAAGGGGTTTCCTTTGGTCCCCTCAAGGAAAAAAATATCTGAAAATAGTTTCTTCTAACTATGAATGGTGTTATTTATGAAGACTCAACCTACATATCAACATTCGCAAGTTGCTCCATAAAGAAAAAGTTCACCAGATAAAGAAAAAAGCTCAAGGACAGCAGTGCAAGAAACCCAGACCTCAAGGGATACTAGCAAGGTACCCTTTCTCTGAAAAGTACAGTCTCAGTGCCACTTTTTGTCACCTCTTCCTTTCCCATCTCCCTAGGACCCAGCCCCAGAAGGGCATGTAGGACTTTTCTAGGATGCCTCTAATTATGGTTTGAAGAAACAATTTGGGCTCTTTGCTTTCGGTATTTCAGTTCTCTTTCTGTCGTTAAGGGAGAAAAAGCATCCATCACTTTTATTACCACGCAAAGCCAGCCAGGGTTCTCTGAAGCCATACAACCGTCATTTAGCATTTTTAAAGCCAGATCTGAAAATCCGTCACCCCAGTATCAATACTTGAACATTGAGTTTCCAGACGACATAAATCTTCCATAGCCATGCTCGGCAGTGAGCTAAGTCTTGGACTGCCTTTCTGGCAAGGAGAGAACATCCTTGGGACACTTCAACCCTACCCTAATTTCACTTTATGCAGAGACAGATCCTCATTTGAAAGCTCCTCGTGAGCCAGAGGGTGTGTGCCTTGATCATTGCTGAAACGTGCATTTCCGTATAGAGACAAAGGAGCTGGTTTTTACTCCCAAGCCCTTTGCTACTTAAATAAAGTTATTGGCTGCCTAATGAATGTTAGCTGCAGTACTCCCTATGGTCAGAGGGCTCTTGTTTAATGAATCGCTTAATGTGCTTGATTACTGTTACAATGTTGAGTGAGGAAAAGGCAAGAGAGATTTGAAAGATTCACTGGAGGATATGATGAAAATGAATTGGATCAATAGAAACTTTTTGCTCATCTCTGAACAGCACATTAGGGGTTGTATTGTTAGAGTTGGGGGATAATGCAATTTTGTGGCTTGTTGTCTTTTTATAATTCACAAATATAAATCTCCTTCGACAGTGAGTTTTAGGGCTAGCCTTCCCGGAGTTATAAATGATCCCCAGACTCTAGCCCTGGTTACTTACACGGACAGATAAATTAATTAGGAAAACTTTTATGCCAATTACTTTATGCCCTTGGCTTTCCTATGTTTCTGAAGAGCAGCAGCTAATTAAAGATATGATTCATAATTACTGGTCGATCGAGTAGTTGAGTAATGGAATCAGGAACTGTTCCAAAGAAAATTATCCATCACATCATTACTAATTGTTACATAATACATAAGGACGTAGAATTCAAATAAAAAATTACTTACTTTGAAAGGTACATTCCATTTTTTTTTTAATTTAACAATTATAGACATGAAATGAGTTCTTGCAATGCTGAATAATGTGGTAAGTTGGGGTGGGCTTTTTTGCTTTTTTTATGTAAATACTTCTACTGAATGAATGCAAAAAACAAGGGCCCATGTAACTTCAAGGTTTAGTAATCACTGAGTTCATGCTCTTTCCTATGAAAAATTCAAACTAATGGAGGTAATAGTCAAAATGCATTGTCCTTTCTTCCAGCTCTACCCTTAGGATTTGCTGAAACCCAGTAGGCCCAAATGGGAAGGGCTATGAGGGACCACCCATTGGCATGCCCTGGATTAGGAAAATTCCCAGGCTCAGAAAACCTAAGAATGTTAATACTTGGAGAATACCGAAATCTTCTGAAAGAAGACAATTGTCAAAGGCTGTGTCTATCCCAGATCTGTCCTAGCTTAGAGTAATTATGGGTCTCTGTTTGAAGGTAACACAGGACCAGAAAGGTGGAGATAATCTCACACAGAGGAGAGCTTTGTAGAAAAGAGTGAGGGGAGGCCACCAGCCCATGGCTTTGATGGGGTGGAATGGGGTCCTCCCATCTGTGAGCGCCCACCAGCAAGCAACTCCCAGTGGGTGCAAACCCACCTTCCATAAACCCTGAGTACTGCCTCAGCAAATCCCTTCCCCTCCTATCTCTCCTCCAGATTTCCCTGCCTTTCCTCCCTCTTTCTTTCTAATCCCTGACTCCAGTGCCAGTGCCAGTCCACAGTGGCATGTTTAGTGACAGAGCAGAACAAGACAAGAGAAGGTAAGGAAATAGGAAATCGAGGCTGCAGATGCCTTCTCTCATCTAGTGCTCGGTCAGTTGCTGTCTCGCTGAAGAACCCCTTGTCTGAGTCCCATCTCCTCCCCCACATCCTCTGACTAAATACCTAAGGCACAAAGAAGGGTATTCTGTGTTTTCATCTAGTCCGAAAAACTTCCTCGCCAGGTCTTGTGCAGGGAGGATCCTGGAGAGAACGATAAGAGGTAAAGTCCCCAGCACTGAGCCCCTCCCAGTCTCCCAGAGCGGCAGTGTGAAAGGTGCACAGATGAGGGACCTCCAGGATTCAGACGAACAGGAGACAGAGCTCATGCCTGCAACGGACTTCAGATATGAAGAGTGCACTGGTGAGACAGAGTTACATAAGTCAGAAGAACCTCCCCTATATTATTGAAGGATTCTTGAAAAAGGATGGTTTTCACCTTCATTTATGTTGTACAAATGCGGACAATAGCATAGAGGCAGGTCCTGAACTGCATGCACTGAGAGCCATACCATAGATGGCTTAGACCCGGGGCAGCCTGGGGAAAAGGAAGCAGATAAACACAGCTTGAAGACAGCGAGCAGAAGGCAGGACCCTGATGGGAAAGGATGAACAGCCAGAAGTATTCATAGCCCAGATAAGGTTTGTTTGTAGGAGCCCCTTCCGGCCAGCCCAAACCTAGTCGTGGGATAGAGCTGCCGTCTGATCCAGGTGAAGGGCAATGAAGGTGACCTTGTCTTAGGCTCACACAGAGGGAAGAGGATGCAGACAGGAATGTGAGTAAATACTCACTGTGGGAAGGCTAGTGTGTATTCTCTTCCTACAGAGAGACAAGTGCAAATAGCAAGCATTCAATCTTTAATTAGAAGAATACTTCATGTTTTTCTTCTGGGAGGGTCCCATTTGTACTACAAGTAGGTAAGGGTACTTCAGTAGCTGAAGGCACGAACCTCAGGGCCATTTAACTAAAATCTCCTCCAGGAAGAAGGGACAGGACTACTTAGAAAGCAATTACCACATCCCGAGGGCTGACGTTTCCCTCTCGAAGAGAGGCAGCCCTCTGTTTTGAGACTGGAGATTTGACCAAGCAGCTTCAGTGTGTCTTTGTGTCTTTGTGTCAGTTTCAAAGCCTCACGCCTTGGCAAGTGCATCAAGAATCAAGTGCAAAAGAAAAAGGGAAAGAAAAGAAAAAAAGAGATTTCAGACACACCACCTGCTGAGCTTTCCCAATTTAACAAACTTATGTGAGGTCTGGAGAGAGCAAATGAGTGCTTCTTGGATATCAAATCAGGCCTTTATTCACTTGGCAGCAGCTTCCAAAAGCTGTTCTAGTCCTAACATTACCCCAAAGAACCTGAGGGGCACCTGTGTGGCCCATTAAGGCAAATGTAATCAAATCCATCCAGGCACTGGTATCGTTTTTGAGAACTGGGGCTATAAAGCTGGTGTCTTCTATTCCTATACAACGCCTTGCAGGCTGTTGGTTTGGAAAATACAGTTTCATGACGGTTAGAAACAGTTTCCTTAAATTTAACATGGGATCCAAAACACAAGGGTGCCCACCTCCAGACCAAGCCATTTTAAATGATTAAAGTGAGTCTACTAAAATCACAGTTTCAATCCTCTTAAAACCAGAGTCCTATAAGCTGAAAGGAAAGAACCGCAGAAAGTCCCTTGATTCGGTGCCCTCCCCACTCCCTCCACCTTCCCACCTGGTGAAAGCGTAGACTATTAAGATAGACGGAAATATAGCCCATATACAGACTTCATTAGTATTCCCTGTCCTCTCCTCTATGTAAATGAGAAAAGTTTTCCCCAGATTGTGCGCTCTGAAGGAACAGATCCCCAGAGCTCACCAGTGATAACGCACTCAAATAGTGCAAACGTGCATGGCTCAACACTGAGTGGGACGGGGCAAATTGTCGCCCGGATTCACGCCCGGTGAGCTCTTGGTTCCCATCTCCCAAGACCTCCATTCTCCCACCCAGCTCAGATCAGGGAGCTGGTGCTCAACAGAACAGGGGAGGAGAAACAGGTTCTATTATAAGGGGAGGAAAGCCAGGGGCATCCCTGAAAGCATGGACCACGTTTCTCTCTTCACCGTTCACAGTGAGCTGAGCCTTTCAACATTTTCAAGCTGTTGGCGTTTGACCTTCGACCCAGGCCAGGTACTGAGTGCAAGTTTAACATTCATCTCTCTGTTTGGCATTTTCAAATCTCTGTGCAAGAAGGCAGTCCCTGGAATATTTTCATAGTTTTATGACTGGCTTAAGGACAGTTTCTCCAAGAAAACTTATGTTAAGATTGAGCTTGGCAAAATCTTTTTCTATGCATTTTTTAAAACTTGGCATTCTCTTTTGATGGGCACTGAACATTCAAACAGTGTTTCTAAGGCTCCTGATGGCGGCCACTCTGTCAGGAGTATAATGTTACATGATTCTGTGCCAAGGAGGTAAATCATGGGGGAAGTCAGCTTGACAGTGTCAGAACCAGTGTCATTCAGTTATGAACATTTGAGGCCCATGTCACCAAGGGCCTGACCACAGAGCTGAAAGGCAGAAACCCTGCGGTTTTGTCCTTTTCTGCACCCATCTTGCTGTGTGACCTAAAGATAGTGATTTCACCCGTTCTATTGCCGTATGCTCAAAAGCAAAAGATTTTCCAGTATTTATTGGAATTACTGTTTAGCACTCTCTTCTTTAAATAGTTTTCTGACTCAGAAAGTCTTGTGTAGATTGCTATTTTGAGCCAGATTCTCCCAATGTGGAAATTCCTTAGGTTTGCATTAGGCTCTCTGGAGGAATGAACTAACTCTTTCAGGCCTGTAGTATAGCGTCTAATAATTTCTTTTGAACTATAAGTAAATGCGTTGTAAAAGTTGAGTAGGTTTGACTATTAAGCAGAAGAGTCATTTTTTCCTCTGACCACTAAACCTGTAAGACCTCTGACCTTGGTTGCAAGCCAGTCTAGGGCATGGTCACAAAAGTATGAGAGAGTTGCAAAGAATTAAGAGAACTTCGGGACGTGGAAGTTGATGCCTGCCTGCCTCTGAATTCTCTAAATTAATTTTGGATCCTCTGAATCCTTTCCATTTTAATTGCAGAGGTGAGGTGCATGATATCGAAGGGCAATTTTTTTTTTCTTTCAATGTCACTTTTCGGCAGGAAAAATGTTCATCGTTCAATGGTTCCCTTTTAAAATGTCAGCCTTTATGGAATCTCAAACTTGGCTAAAAAGAAAAGCTCAGCATTCACAGGACTTTGGAAAGTCTCCGGGCACTGAGAGTGTTCTATCAAAGATTATACTCAGGCTTCAAATAACATCTCTATGTTGACAACTTCCAAATGTGTATCTCCAACAGAGACTTCTCCCCTGAGCTCCAGACACACATATGCAACAGCATACTCAATGTCTTCTCTTAGTTGTCTACGAATATTCCACATTTAAGGTCTAATTAGAACTAAATTCCTGATCTTATCCCTTTCCAATCTGTTTTGCCCACCACTTTTCCCATCTCATTAAGTGGAAAATCTAGCCCTCCAGTGAGCTCAGAACCCTGCAGGCGTCCTTGACTTGTCTCTTTCTCTCATAATTTACATCCAATCATCAGTAGACCCTTTTGGCTCAACTTTCAACATATATCAGGAATCCAGCCACTTCCCTCCCTCCACTGGTGTCACCTGATCTAGCCACCATTATCTCTCACCTCATCATCACAAGAACCTTCTAACAAATCTCCCTCCTTGCCCTCCTGTCTCCCAAAAGTCTACTTTCTCAACACGACAGCCAGAAAGATCCTATTAAACCTTAAGTCGTGTATTACTCCTCTATGAAACCTCCCAGTGGCTTTCTATTCTCTCAGAGAAAAAGTCAAAATTCTCACAATGCCTACAAGCCACAAAAACTCACTACCCAAGCTCGTCTGGGCCCATTCCCTCCCCCCGACCTCCCTTCCTCCCTGTCTTCATTTTTCCCTCCTCTCCATACACACAGTCCCTCCTAAGAGCCTTTGCACAAGGGCTGTACCCTCTACTTGGAACGTTCTTCCTCCTAATATCCACATGGCTTTCTCCCTCTCCCTTTAAAGCCTTTGCTCAAACAGCACCTCCTCAATGAAGCCTACCCTGACCTACCTACCTAAACTGCAGCTTCCCCCCCTACTACCCCTCCATCACCCTTACTCTGTCGTATTCATTTTCCCTAGTACTTTACACCTCCCCAATACTATAAATACTTCTTTATTGCGTTTATTATCTCCTACCTCTTCCCCACCGCTACAAAGTGAGTTTCCTTGGGGACAAAAATCCCTAGACTTTGGTCTATATTTTCACTGACGTAACCACAAAACTCAGAACAATACTTAGCACATACACATTTGGTGAATAAAAGAATGTCTCTTTCTTTTGAAATAATTTGCTTAGCAATGAAAATATTGATGCCTGACTTCTCGGTGGAATACTAATTGCCACAGAAATTAATTAAATTAGTACAAACCTATTAACTGATAAAGTTATTATTAATATAACACTAAATTATTTTTCTCCTATCTTTCATGAAACATTATAAACCTCCCAACTGATATGTTTTAATGGAGTAGCGAGAGGTGAGAGTTAGCCAATGAAGATTACAATTTTCAAATATACTCAAAATTAGAATTTTTTAAAAAATAAAATGTTATTTGGCCTTTCTTTAGTATCTAACTAAATATTAATATGGAAGAAATGTTGTTAAAAAAAGAAAACGCTTGTTCTCAGGGATCTGTTATTTATAGCAGCTATTCTCGAGGCGTTCAGTATGAATATGATACCAAATAACACTTCATCGCAATGGTAAATGTTAGGCTATTAAGGACTAGTAAACAGTAATGTACATTTCCCTCAGAGTTCAAAACCAACTAAAAGATGGACCCTGAAAATAGACAGATAGTGATCAATACTGCAGCTGAGGGTGTTTTTGTTTGTTTTCTTAAATGCAGAATTTACTTAGAAGAGGCAAATCTTCAATGAGGTTGGGCAGGTAGGTAGAGATCACTAAAGTCTTGGTTCTCTACCCTGAGGTGTTTAGACATCTAATAAGCAATGTTAAACACTGAAGAAAACAAATTGACATAATTAGATTTGTGTGTTTAAAAAGTCACTCCTGCTACAGTATAGACTGTGTGTCTTTTTTTATCTTTTTTTAATTGAAATATAGTTTATCTACAATGTTGTGTTAGTTTCTGGTGTACAGCAAACCTATTCAGATATAGATATAGATATAGATAATATATACATTCTTTTTCAGATTCTTTTCCATTATAGGTTATTACAAGATATTGAATATAGTTCCCTGTGCTATACAGCAGGCCTTTATACTTTACCTATTTTATATATAGTAGTGCATATCTGTTAATCCCAAAGTCCTAATTTATCCATCTCCCCACACCCTGCCCGTCCCCTTTGGTAACCATATGTTTGCTTTCTATGTCTGTGAGTCTTCTTCTGTTTTGTAAATAAGTTCATTTGTATCATTTTTTTTTTTTTAGATTCTACATAGAAGTGATATCATATGGTATTTGTTTTTCTCTGTCTGACTTACTTCACTCTCTAGGTCCATAATAGATCATCTCTAGGCCCATCCATGTTACTGAAAATGGAACATTGCAGTTTTATTGTTGGTAAAAATGTAGGGAGAGACTACAGCTTAACCTGTGGCCAAAGTCAGAGGTCCTTCCACCGGCATTACCCCATCCCCATAGTCTAGACCTTGGGACTGTCCACTGAAGAAAGAGCTTGGGTTTGCTGAGTAGATCAGACCAACTAAGATGGAAAATGCTGCTGAGCCCCAGTAGTGGGTGAGAGAGAGGCCTGGAGCTGCAGAGCTGCCTCTGAAGGCAAATCTGGACCAGAAGGTGTTGTGCTTATCACCTGGGGGCGGGAGCAGAGCAGAAACACTCATGTAAGGGCAGGTGGATTCGAAGGAGACAGGAAGGAAAGGCCAAGTCACACACACCCACATCCTTCTCCCAACTTTGTGGATCAAATAAAGGACTCCTCCATTGTTGGCTAGAAGTTTGTGAGAGAAAGACGAAAAGTGGGAAGCCCTCTTCTCAGTAACCCAGGATCACTGGAAAATTGTTCTGACTACAGTGAGAGGTAATAGAAAAAAAAGACAACCTCATTACATTTACTCTAATTTCTTATCTCTTTTAAAGCAGAGGACACTGGACTGGCTGCAGAATCTTACTTAAGATCTGCAATTTCAACCAATGTTTTCTCCTACCCTGGCTTATACATGCGTTTATACACAGCACTCCTTCAGACTTGAAGAAGCATATGTTTTCTTCACCATCTCTACCAGCAAACCAATCCCCCTGAACCATCTTTTTGCTTTTCCTGCTTGCTTCAAGAAACCTTACATTCTGGGAGTTTCAGAGGAAATATCACAACATTTGTTGTCATTGTAAAAGATCATTTAATATTCCGTGGGCACATGCCATATGTTTTGAAGGAAGATGATAAGTACTGTTTTGTCACATTTTCTTGGCAAAATGCAAAATGGAGTGAAAACAAAGACACTTTCCATACATGAGGCTTTAAGAAAATATTGGGGAAAATATTGCAAACCGAGTTACAATGTGCCACTTCTGAATTTTCTTGGTTAGAAAAGAAGTTCACAGTTATTCTCCTACCGCTTTACAATACAGAGTTGTTCACACCGAGCCTTGGCCACATGGCACTACATCTTATGGAAATATGTGTGGTCTGCTCAATGAATGAAAGAGGATCTGTTTTTCCATCTTACGATGAATTCAGCACACACTTATTTTCCTAAATAAAAGCCACTACCGCCCTAGACTTACACTAGGGAATGAACTGTGACAATGTGACACATAGGCAAGTGCTCTGCAACGGGATTAAGGTTCACACCATAGAATTAAAGGCTTTAAAATAGCACAGTTAATATCCAGGGGAATAATAAAGAGAAAAACCAAGTAATATATAATCACAGTATCATACTGGATAGAAAATCAATGGGAAAACTAGGGAAGCACTCCACAGGAGTCTGTTTCCATTGTGGCAATAGTGTATGGAACTGTAAAACATATAGAGACATTAAGATTTAAATGTTCTAGTCACTCACTAAAAAAAAAAAAAATCACATAACTGAAATTAAAGAAATCTTAATGAGAACGTTTTGGAAATAGGACAGGCTACCTGCTGTAGGTGCTCTAAGGGACAGAACAGCTGTATTGATCTTTAATGTTAAGGCAATAACATGCAAGTTCTGTCAATCAAATGAGAATCACTCTTAAAGGGTTAAGACCAACTTGGACTTGGTTGAGTTGTTATTAATTTCTAAAGTATTCATTTGGTAAAAAATTGTATTCTTAAATAAATAATATAAAACATTCGGTTCTTAGCAAATATGTCCCTCACTCTGAAACATCCTCAGGGTACAATGTACCCCAGAAGGGTACAATGACACCCAGAAGGAGTATTTTAAGCCTTGGTGGTTGATGCTGAATCATAGTTTTCCCCACAAAGTGGCTCGTTGTATGACTTCAGAGAAATGAGACATTTTGCCTTGACTTTCACAGCTGTAAAATGGGCTTCGATGTAAGGAAACTTCCATCTTAGTATGAACTTGTCCAGAACTCATAAGAGATCATTCCTTAAATGAGAAAGCTGTGGATGAAAGATTATTCTGAAACAAGGACCCAAGACTAGAATGCTAGTGTAGCGTTTGGTTCTCACTGTTCAGAGCCTGGTAGCTGCCCTGAATATCCCCACTTTCTCCTTTGGGCAAAGCCTGTGTGGTGGGTCTCGGAGGGAATCACGTTTATTATGTCAAGTGTAATTTTAGGAGTATGGACCCTGTAGCTCCTTACGATGTATTCCATCTCTCTGGGGAATATCATTAGTCAAAAATGTGATGCCAAGGGGAAAAAAACAAGAAAAGCATGTTTCAACAATACACAAATCATTTGCTTTAATTTTTCCAAATACCAAATTAAAATTGGCAAATATGAAAAGTTACCCAGACATTGAGATTTTAATTTTATCTCCAACAATTTGAGAACCTTAGTAAAGAGCCTGGAAAAGCCATCCTAGCAAAATGGATTTCTTTCTACCATGTGTGTTCCACTGGCTGTCCTGGCCAGAGCTGACTTCTTACAATTTGCTTTGCCAGACATAACAAAGACAGGCACAATCACTGTGATTAGCATCAGGTGAGGAATAAACAGTCTGTGGCTGAAGCAGCAGGCTCTAAATAGATTTCTAACCTAGGTTTGACCAAGACATGTAATATATCCAGAAATTTGCTCAATTACACATTTAGTCAATTTCTCTCATACTCATCACGTCCTTTGCAGTTTCCGAACACATGTCTAAATAATATTGACTGTAATTTTTGTGCAGTATAGGTTGGAGCATACTGTGACTGGTGTAATGCATCTCACTGAATTTTTTATAATAAGTTGGAGAGCCATGGCTATTGCTTTTTGCCCCCATTAAATTTTGGAAATCAAGAAAAAAAAGCATATCAGATATCTATAAAATATAGCTTTAATGTATTCAGCTGTAGATATTCTGAAATCACAAGAAAAACCATATTTTCAATGCTGTATTTAATAGTATTTAAGGATATTCATATACATATAAGCATATATGGAATATGTGTCAATTCAAGTCACTCTTGAGAAATATTATCAAATCTAAAGAGTGTTTTTTATGTGCTTAAATATGCATGTTTCTCAATATTTTGAACAATATTTTAAACCCATGTAGTTAAAGAGCTCCTTATCAACCATTATCTGATGTGAGAAATGTTTATACTAGAAGCACCTAAAAAAAGACACTCCAGGAAATGCACCTATCTGTTAGGGCATCTCCATTTAGAATCCAATGCATGCCATCCGATTACACCCCATTCCATTTACACCATTTACAAAGAGTGAGTGCTGATCAAAGCTGCTGTAATGTTGATAATACATCCAGTTTGGAGTTTTGATTATAAGAAAAGTTCCTGACTTACTTTTTAAATTAATAAAAGACTTTATGACAAAAAAGTGGACTTAAAAACGTTAGATAAGAAACTCATCTAGTAATATAAATTAAATAAATTAGCAGTCCTTTTGTAAATTTTTAGAAATAATTAATGCACATATTAAAATAATCTCTGATCTTTCTGTACAGAATTAGAACAAGTTGAAATTAAAGAGACAAACCATAAATTACTGCACATTCTTTTCTGAAGTATACTTTATCCCAAACTTCTTATGGAAAAGTGCACCAAAAATTTATCTTCAACTCACAAAGAGATTTTATTTTTCCTTTGGAATTGGCAAGCTTGGAGAAACCATCCAGGAGTATGCAATTTCTCTGTCATGCTTCATGTGATTTCCAAATATCCATTGCTTGAATTAAAAATGATAATTTCATGAAAACTCACCATAAGTGTTGAGTATATCGCAAACAGTCTTTGAAAACCCCTCCACCACCACCATCTTCACCTTTAGCTAGCAAAGCTCAAACCTGTAAATTAACATGGAAGTTCTGAATCCTTTAGTCTGGGATGTTCATAATTCAATTGGGAGCCTAAAGATATAACATGATTCTTTTATTAAGTACCTTATTGCTTCTTATAAACAGGTTAAAGATGTTTACTTCTTACCTTTTGAAGATATTATTAATCCCGATAATATGTAATAACCTATAATATGTAATATACAATTGCTCTTGCTACTGAGGGGTCTAGTTTATCACCCAGAAGCAGGGACGGATCTCACAGTGGCGGAATTGGTTCAGTCCAGATGAAGGTGCTTTAAGCTGTTCGCAGAGGAACTATCACACCAGGTTAAAATATTAGTGTTATCATTTTAAATGAAGTTATTCTTATTAGTTAGGTAAAAGACCCTGGAGAGGAGAAGCATTAACTGAGCAAGCAGGGTCGCTGCTGGAGTTCAAGGCTGAAAGTCAGGAGAGTTGGCTCAAGCTCTAGATCTGTCTCCAGTGAGCTGAATTACCCTCAGTAAAATCACGCATCTTCCTTTGGCCTCAATTTCCCCCTTCTTTTTTTTTTTAAATGAGAGAGTAGGGTTAGAGCAGGGGTGTCAGCAAACTCTTTCTGTAAAAGGTCAAACAGTATTTTTTAGGCTTTGCAGGTCAGATGTTATTTGTCACATATTCTTCTTTTTTTTCCCCCCAAAAATGTAAAAATTATTCTTAGCTCACAGGCTATACAAAAACTGGTGAAAGGCTGGTTTTGGCCTGCTGGCCATTGTTTGCTGATCCTTGGATTAGAGGATAACTAGTGTTTCTCATAGAGCCAAAATTTGATGTTGCTATGAGTAACCATGACTTCAAATCACTCTTCTGTAGCATCGGCCCAAACATTAATACCAAGAAATCCTGGTAACCAAAAAAAGAGAATGTCAACACCATCTCAAAGATGTTTCAAATTACCATGGAACTTCCAATGTTCTCAAATTACCATGGAACTTTCAATCTAGCAAGCATTTGCTAGTCCTTACATTTCAGATAATTGTACACCTATATTGAGAAGGTGTTCTTTATTCCGCATGGATGATTTCTTGTCCTGAGGGATAAATATTATTTGCACAGAAACAAAATAACAAGATGAAAGCAATCCATGTGTCAAACACAGCTTGCAAGAGCAACTCACCAGTATATCAACAGTACATGACATCACCATTGGCAGCATCCCAAAGCAAATACCCAGTGCAGCTTCCGATCTTCTGCAGTAACGTGGGTGGATTGCTGATCACTAATAGCTATACAGATCCTTGGAGCAATGGTAAATAAAAATTCTGTATACTTATTCTAATTTTTTTAAGAACTGAAAGGAAAACTATCACTTACGAGCACCTACTATGTGTCAATCCCTTTAAATATATTAATAGTGATAATAACAAATACTCATAAAGCCTTCCTACAGCCAGACATTGCCGCAAATACCTTATAAGCACTAACCCATTGAAACCTAAGGACTACGCTATGCGATAAATACAGTTGACCCTTGAACAACAAGGGTTTGAACTGATCAGGTTCACTTATACCCGGAGTTTTTCCAGTAATAAATATAACAGTACTACACCATCTGAGGTTGCTTGAATCTGTGGATGTGGAACCATGTATACATGGGGGGCTAACTGTACCTGGATTTTTGATTGTGCAGGGGACAGAGGGTTGGCTCCCCTAATCCTGCCACCATTGTTCAAGGGTGCCCCATACTATTATCAGTCCTATGAGGTAAATACTATCACTGGCATTTTTATAGGAGAGGAAACAAATAGCCAGGGAATTTAAATCTCCTTTCTGTTTCTTTTTTTCCTTTCCTTTATTATTCATTTTTTAATGGAAGTGGTGACAATATGAATGCATGCAAATATAATTCCTTAAACACAGATCAGAGCTAAAATTTAGCTTCATCTAAGTCCAAGTCCAAGGTACTATCTCCATAACACCAAGGGTAGGATAACAGTCCAAAGCCCAGGATTACTTGGAACACGGGCTCCCCTGACACACAGGTTCTGTGTGACTCCCAAGTTAGTGCCATGTTATTCTCAGTTAGGACTCAAACACTACCCACTGTGAATCCTATGTCTCTGGACCTGTCAAGAACCTAGTGTGTGGATTTTAACCAGTAGGAAGGATAACAATACTTTAGAACTTGAGGTTCCACATGAAGAATCGTTTCAAAACACACACACCACTCTGAAATGCTTTAGTGGATTCAAAACTTTAATGTGATAGCTCTGTATCTAATCTGAAAACGGGAAGGAGCTTGGGTCCTCGAAGGATCTTAATCCTTGAGAGCAAGCATTGAGGACTGAGAGCAACACTTCATCCCGAACATTGAGCTTAAAGAGTTTAGAGACTGAGCTTTATTCTCAGGATCTGACTTCAAGCTTAATTTCCCTTGAGTGTGTAAAATAAAACTGATTGCAGAAACCACAGACACTGTGGAAGGAGAATGGGCTTTGGACCCAGCCAGACTGCCGGTCGAATCCCAACTTCATCGCACACTATCCACATGCTTAGACATAAGACTTAACCTCTCTGACTCTCAGCTTCTTCATCTGTAAAGAGAGCAAAAATATATATCTGCTTTGTAGGGCTGGTCTAGGATTGGAGGTAAGGTAGGCAGAGCACCTGGTACATAATAGACATTCAATAAAGGATAGTTCTTATTGTTTATAAGATATATTTACGTTTGACATGTCATGAAAAAGTCTTAATATTTGTGTAGTGCAACCAATCCTCCCTATGGAATTGTCATAACATCATAATTATCCACAAATAATTATTCAGTTCCCCAAATATATAAGTCAGAGCACACTGTATCTTTAGATCAGAAATATTTATTATCCAAAAGTAAAAATGCCAAGAGTTGTTTTTTTCTCAACTAGACATGTACCCTTCACATACCTGGCACCTATCATCCCTCTCCAGACAAAAAAGAAACAAAACCACTGTGCATGACGGGGCATGTAGAAGTGATGATTCCACCTGCTAGAGAAATGTTTATCTGGAGACTTAATTACTTCAGAATATGACTAAAACTAGCAGGGAAACCATCTGGAAGAAAGATAACAGAGAGTAACTGCTTGTGCAAATCAAGTCGTCAGGTCATCGTGTGGAAGAATTGTAACTGGATAGATGTCTAAAGTATAAGGCCAACGTTTGTGGTTCATAACAGACCATTCTGCTTCCCGATATCATTTGCCTTGCTGCATTGACCACTGGAACACAAAGCTAAATTGTGTCCAATCTGAGTACAGTTTTAACTAAGGCATGATACAACTCTCCCCTGGCCCTTTCATTTATTTTTTGTTTGTTTGAAATATTTTTAAACTATTGAACATTTGCAAACACATACAAAAAAAAAATAAAGAAAGAAAAAGAGAAAACATTTTCCTCTGAGCCATTTAAGAGTAAGTTTACCGGGCTTCCCTGGTGGTGCAGTGGTTTAGAGTCCGCCTGCTGATGCAGAGGACACGGGCTCGTGTCCTGGTCTGGGAAGATCCCACATGCCGCAGAGCGGCTGGGCCCGTGAGCCATGGCAGCTGAGCCTGCACGTCTGGAGCCTGTGCTCCGCAACGGGAGAGGCCACAGCAGTGAGAGGCCCGCATAAAAAAACAAAACAAAACAAACAAACAAATAAAAAAACAAAAAAAAGAGTAAGTTTACCAACATGATTATTCCTCATCACTTCTGAATATTTTAGTAGGGAATTCCTACAAAGACATTCTCCTATATAACCTCAAGAAAACTAACAAAATCAGGAAATTACTCGATACATTATCATCATCAAATCCACAGATTCCACTTGAGTTTCACCAGTTGTTCCCATGCTGTCTTCAGTAACAAAAGAATATCAACCATTATGCATTACATTAGCTGATACATTTCTTAGTCTCCTTCAGTCTCAGTTCCTCAACTCCTCCTTGACTTGCCTAACCTTGGCACTTGTAAAGAATACAGGTCAGCTCCTAGAATGTCCACCAAGTTAGGATTCCCTGATATTTCTTTATGATTAGATTGATTTTTTTAAATTGTGGCTTCAGTGTTACAGAAGGTAAGCTATATTGCTATTTCTCTCTCTCTTTTTTTTTTTTACATTTTACTAGGTGGTACATCATTTTGAGTTGCTCCACTATTGATGATGTTATCTTTGATCATTTGATTAAGGTGAAGTTGGCCACATTTCTCCACTGTAAAGTTTCTCTTTGTAATTAGTAAGTATTTAGGGGGAGATACCCTGAGATAAGGTAAAATATTCCATTCTTTATCAAACTTTTACCCACTGATCTTAGTATCCATTGATATTTGACAAATGGTGATTTTTCTAATTCAATCATTTCTTCTACCTTATCAGTCAGGAAGAGCTCTCTTTTCACTATTTATTCATTTACGTATTTATATGTGTACTATTTTCTAGATTTGGCCAGTGAGAGCCCCTTCAAGCTAGCATCTGTGTCCTTTTGTCATGTCCTCAATATCTTTGAGCACTTCCTTAGTTTCTGGCACTAGAAGATGTTCCAGGGTGATTCTTTGCTTGCCCAGTCCCAAAATTAAAGCCTGTTATTTTTCCAAGGAGTCCTGGTTGCCTTTAGTGGATAATTGTATTTAAGAAAATAAGATCTGGGCACTAAATATGCTTTGTTTTGGGGTGTCATTGTTCCCAGACCCATATCTGTATGGGTCCAATTCAACATCACAGAGTTTATTCTAGTTTTGTTTCTTGTCATATATTTAACTCCATTCTCCAGTAACAAGAAACCTAGTTACTGTTATCCTTATCATCTTAACCAATAAACTTAAACGTTATCCTTATTATATTTATTATTCTAATCCCTCCTGTATCTAAACATCTCACTCACGCTCCAACACTTTGGTCTGGACCACTGCCACCATGCACCCCTGGGATCTCCTTTGTCAGTCCACGTAGGCTCTGCCAACTCATGCTAGGTTGCTTCTGCCACTGCCCTCCCACCTGACTAACCCCTTGTGGACACCTACTTTGGTCAGCCTCACATGATAGCGTTTGGACGGTTATTTAGGAAGCAAAGAAGGCAGGAAAGCAGGCAGGTAGGAAGAAAAAAAAAATCTTGCTCTTTTACTCGATTTTATTGTGGGTTTTGTTCTCATTTGAATAGTTTCAACAATATATATGCATCTCTCGTAAACTGCTTTATATCCTATTTGAAGGATATAAACAATATAAAACGATGCAAACAAAAGTTTCACCTGGACGAATTCCAGAAGAGTTCTGAACAATATGAAAGTAGAGTCTTAATCAAATCTGCATTTTAAGACCTCTCAGAACATGAAAGTCTATTTTCAGTAACATGCTCTATTCTACAAAAGCCAAGGCAGATAAAAGGAATGGCCCCAGGAACGCTAGTGGCACTTTTGATTCCGCACACCTTCTTACCCACATGGATAGTGTGCATGACTTGTGTGATCTTGAGCATTTTGCTTCATGTTTCTATGAGCTGATTTCATCATCCATGAAAGGGAAAGGCTTCTTCCCTTCCCAACCTCAAAGGAATGTCATTTTGATTTTTATAAAGAAAAGACCAGTTTGAATTTCTCAGCAGTAGTCAGTATATTCTTAGACCTTAACATGCCTTCACAGATCCATGGAGCAAAGATCCCTGTAGATTTAGGATTGAAGGAAGGAACAATTTCTCAGTCTCCAACACATGATGGTGCCGCCCTATACAACCTGCTTCTGATATCTTAAAGGGAAGGTGTTCAGGCTTTGAGTGGGCATGGATACAGCAGCCAATGGCCTCCAATAGGAGACAGAATGCCATGGTTCGGGGAAGCAGCTGCTATTAGGTGGACATGCCTAACTGGGTCCTATCTACCAGCTGGAGAGAGCAAAGGTAGGAACCAGTCGTCCTGCCTCTGTCTCCCAGATCTATAACTTAAATTGTAATAGGGAGTAATTAACTCAAACTCTCTGAGCTAACTTTTTCACGGCACACTCTGGGGTCAAATGAGATAACCTATATGAAAAGACCTGACTTACATTAAGCTCTTAATAAATATTAATAGATACCGGAAAAGTTTTTATCTCATCTTTTATTTTAAACATACAAGGATGTTTATTGCAGCATTATTTATAGTGGTAAAAATAAAAAATAAAAAAGAAGAAACAGGGCTTCCCAGGTGGCACAGTGGTTGAGAATCTGCCTGCCAATGCAGGGGACACGGGTTCGAGCCCTGGTCTGGGAAGCTCCCACATGTCGCGGAGCAACTAGGCCCGTGAGCCACAATTACTGAGCCTGCGCATCTGGAGCCTGTGCTCTGCAACAAGAGAGGCCCGCGCACCGCGATGAAGAGTGGCCCCGACGTGCCGCAACTAGAGAAAGCCCTTTCACAGAAACGAAGACCCAATGCAGCCATAAATAAATAAATAAATAAAATTTTAAAAAAAAGAAAAGAAAATAAGAAGAAACAAAGTGATTGTCCATCATATGGGTAATGGCTGAGTAAATGCTAGTATATCCATATCACCGAATACCAAGCAAATTTTTAAAATCACAACAAATTGAATGAAGAAGTAAGTATACAATTTAGTTATCTTCCATTAAGCTAGACATTAAACAGATTTGCAGAAAACAAAAAGGAAAATGTCACTCTTTATGTTGACTTTTGTTCTCAAAAATATAAGTATTTTTCATTAAATATATTAATTGTGTTAACATGTATGGGTTTATCATTGTTATTTTAACTGAATTAATACATAAATTTTATAACAGTTTTCATCAAATGAGAATTATAAGGAAACTACAAATTTTTTATTGACATATAATTGATATATAACATTATATTGGTTTCAGGTATAAGGAAACTATAAATTTAATTAGAAAAAAAGAAAAACTAGACAGTACAATACAAAAATTTGGCTAATGACCTGAACAAACAACATCACAAAAAGAAAATCCAATGACCATTAATTATATAAAAATATTTCTTATCCTTTGAAGTAACATGAGACCAATTGTTTTTCCACCATCTCTGAAGTTTTCTAGTGACTAGAAAATTATTCTCCAATGACATTAAACCTAATCTGAATCTAGAGATAAAGAGAATTACCCCAGTTATTTAAACCAGAAGATTATGTTGGTTACATTGCCATTGAGTGGCAGAGCTGGAATTTAAACATACCTTTAAAATAAAATAGTCATTATCAGATAAGCAGTTGTCCTGATGTTCATGAGAATATATTACTGACATCCATGGAAAACTGATTACAACACTCGGCCAGTCCACCTTCAAGACTGCTATAAAGATCAAAGAAATACTTATATGCAGAAGTCATTTGGTAACTACATAAATATGAGAAATCATTTGTTTCAGAATTGCTTTTAACCAAAGAATCTGAAGTATTGGGTGATATAATGCAGTATTGACGGTAACACAGTCCAGATAAGCCAGGAAAAGGCAAAGAAGAAGCACCCAAGGTTCCTAACTACCCAGGTGGTATGTGAGGTCCTGCAGGTGAAAATACAAATTATCATCTAATCAGAGGCTGCACAATGATATTCCGAGCTCTTCAACAGTATCGACAGCACATCCTCAGAGAAACATAATAGCGCAATATTAAATTCAGAGCTCAAAATTATAAGGAAGAAGACATTTCAGGCAAAAAATAAACGATAAACGGGGCATTTTTGACCGTAACTTTGGAAGATAAGTGTTAAAATACTTTTGGATGTCACTTGTGCCCATATATCGTGACTGCCTAATTCATGGATTTGAGAAACAAAATTGCAAACCTCCAGATACCTGGGGACATTCTCTGCCATTCATTTGGGAGCAGTATTCCCTTTGCAATAAGTAAGAAATCTAGGGAAAAAAATTAATGGCAGGGTATAGCCTTTACTCAGTAGAACAGAGATAATAGTGGCTTGTGGTGTAAGGAGAAGACAATTAATGGCAGCATTGGTGTCTGTGCCGAATTCCCACGTCTAGCCACGGAAACACTTGTTCACCAGAGAGAGGCATCAAAAACAGTCAAGGGAAAGGCACCCAAGACTCGTTCCCGACTAAAGTGTGTCCAGTTAGCTGTGGACCAAAACACCTTTGTAACTGAGTATTTGTATATCCAGACACCTCAAACAGTGCAGGGTAATGTCTTTTCCTATCCTGCCCAAAGCCAAGGATTTAACACGGTTCTGAATGCTTTACCTTTTCCGTTATAGAAACTCTTACACAGCAGAGTACGTGTGCGTTTAGTATTTGAAAGATATTGCAGTACACTGCAAAGAAAATTTTGCTAGTCTAAAAGGTATGTTTCAGGAATCCACTTAAAGATTTTTCCATTTGTTTATGCAATAAGAACTTCTATTGTGTGTGCCTGCTTTTATAAAGGAAAAATCAGCTAATCCCATCTCCTATAATTACTTCTGAACGTGCACCGCATCGTTGACTTTCCCTGGAAGCTACACCTAAGGTATGACTATGTAAGAGATACTGGCTTGAGAGATCTGAATCAGGAAACACTAGGACAAATTGAGATGGACTCTCTCTTTGTGTCTCTGCCTCACTTCTATTCAAACAGGAAATAGGATGCCTCCAATTTCACTGATTACCAATTTCAGTATCAACTTATCAAGACAATGATAGGCCCTTTACAAATGTTCCCCTAATGGTATTTTCCCAACAGAAGTAGAAGCTGACCTATAGTTCTTGGAGCTATTGTAAAAGAGCACATTGTATTTGCCTACAAACACTTTTAGCCTTGCTAGCTGGCTGCTTAATTTAATGTAATTGAGTCTTGACTCGAAGAATTCTGATAGAATGTTTAAAACTGGGCTTTCCTGTGCTCTCTCTGAATTTGGATTCACTTACATTTGACTTATTTAATGCATCATGTCAGTGAAGTTGATCCCAATGTTAACATTCAACTTCCTCAAGAAACTCAAGGCAGACACAGTCCAGAGAATTCATGTGTCTGGTTATTCTTGCAGGGGATTCTGGGTGATGGATCGGACCCTTGCAAAAGCATAGTCGCCATCACAGCTGATAATTGAAAGACCAGGGGTTTTCAAAATGTCACTATTTTTATTTTAGATGTGCTGGCTCTTCTTAAGATTCTTCAAATAAGCTGCATCCTCTGATCTAAAATTCTGCAATAGACTATGTTGCAACGTCCTTCAGAAGGAGGAAGACAAATGCTAAAGAGATGTGACCCAGACGAGAAAAATATGGTTCTTAAAATAGCGGGACAAGACATAAGGTGGATGGGAAAAGCAATTGATTTGCAGTTAGGTGATTTAGGTTTAAACCCAGGCTCTATGACTTTATTAGTCCCTGTCTCTACCTTCATTTTCTTCCTTAAAATGTAAGCAATTAAACCTAGATCTTAGGAGTATTGTTATTAATTTTATTGAGATAAAATATGTGAAAGTGTTTTGTAGACAGTTAAGTAATACGCAAATGGTATGTCGCTATTTTTTGTGGTTTGTCGATGGTATGAAAAATTAGAAATTAAGGTCGTGAAGTCAGATGATGTCAAGACTAGACTATTCCTTGCTAATTGTCATGTTTTAATTCCAAGTTCTCATTTTATAAAAGAGACAAAGTCCTATTCTATTTGACAATCCTTTATTGAGCTTTGCTGTGAGCCAGGCTCTGTACTGAAGATGGGAAACGAAGTTGATTAACAGGGATCCCTTGAGGAGCGCTCAGTTAAGATCCTAGATGAGGAAGCATTTGCCCAAGGTTTTACAGCTAGGAGCTTAAGAACTGGGAATAAAATCATTAGAAGCCTCATCTCCTGAGTTCCTGCTCAGGGCACTTTGCTTTCACCGCCTCTGCAATGTCTTTTCCACCTGCCTAAAATCACGGGAATCTAACTCAAGTTCTCCTAACACTTTAAAAATACCAACCACTGCTCCTCCAGACAAATACCACGTTATGCCTCAATTGACCTGGCCCCATTCAGACCACTATGGACAAGGCAAATGCCTGGTTGCTCATAGAATAACCAACACGTCTTCATCCTTGCCCAGCCCTTATTAATTGTGAGACTTTTAGGAAGAAATTTTAAGTCCATTAGTGAGGGAACGAGCTAGAGATTCAGGAATGGGAAATTCCAGGAACAGATTGGAGGAAGGAACGTCAAGCCGTAGAACTGATGGAGGACCAGACCTAGGCTGTTCACAACTCCAGCATGTCATCAGGACTCGCTTCCTGCGGGAGTGTGGATAGACAAATTATTTTAATGTACAGGACTGGGCAACATGGTCACAAGTCTCCTCCAGGAAGTCTCTGTGGAAGGAACCTAGAAATACAACCTGAAAAGATGGCCCTCTTGGGAAGAACTAGGCTTTCCTTCCTGGCCACTCTCCAGGACCCCACATCTTTAACTCACTCACTGTTAATAATAAATTAAAAAGTGATTTCAATTTTCCACCACTTACCCTCCCCTATCCCAAAGGCAATAATTGTCAAGATAGAATATTGAAATGTAGAAACAAGTCTAGTCCAACTTTCTAAACAACACAGGAATCCTCACCCTACCAACCCCTGCCAATAAGGCACTTAGTAATTTTTATGACTATGGATGGGGAACTCATGACTTCCCAAGGTAAGGGAGGATATAGGCAAACTGGAACAAGAGACATCTTTTTAAAAAAGAAAAAGTTAATTGTTAGCATCTCTCCATTATGAGTTTCAGCCTGTATCTGGTCAGTTCTATGACTCTTGGCAAATTTTTTAACTTCAGTTTCCTCTTGTATAACACAAAGGAGCTCAGCCAGAGCCGTGCTTCCAAACTTTAATGAGTGTATAAATCACTCCGAGATGAGGTCTGAGATTCTGCGTTTCTAACAACTCCTGAGTAGACTGATGTTGCTTGTCCATGGACCACATTTGGAAGAACAAGTGACTAGCAGATTCCTGGGAATTCTTTTAGCTCAAAAATGCAATCACTTGTTAAGTGTTGTGACATCAAGGTAACCTAATTCCTCACTCACATGAAAGCTGTACAGGCTGTACACCCTGTGCAGGCATGTGCATCGTTAGTCCCTCCCACAAGTAAATATCAGGATTGTTGTTCCCTGGACTTCAGCCAATTGGTCTGTTGCTTTTCTCACTTTCTCTTTTCACTGACTATTTTTCTACTAAACTCCTTAGCTCTAGTGACTCTCAAAATTTGGTATGTATCAGAATCTTTTAGAGGGCTTGCTAAAACAAGGTCTACAATGACTTTCCCTGCTCCAGCCCTCACTGCCCACCCCCAAGTTTCTGATTCAATTGGCCTGGGGTAGTGCACAAGAGTTTGTATTTCAGACACCTTGCCAAGTGATGCCAGGGCTGCTGGTCAAAGGGGCCACACGCTGAGAACCACTGCCATAGTTTTCTTCACAGAAACTATTGGTGAGTCAGATGTTGATTTTTATGTATTTGTCTAACTGATTTTTAATCTAAATAAAATATATTAATTTTTAGCCCAGTTATTATTAACTTTTTAAAACTGTTTCAGACTATTTTTCAGCTTGTCCATATCTGATGAGCACCGGAATTGGAATGAACTATACTCCAACAAAAATTTTTAAAAAAAGGAATTGCAGCAGATGAAGACACAGATATAAGAACTGACTACTGTCTATTAATTTAGACATTAAAGAGGTTTGCAAAAGTATTACAAATGTTGGATTTGATGCAAACTATTATATATAGGATGGGTAAACAACAAGGTCCTAGTGTATAGCACAGGGAACTATATTCAATATCCTGTGATAAATTATAATGGAAAAGAGTATGTAAAAAAATATATATATATATAACTGAATCACTTTGCTGTACAGCAGATATTAACAGAACATTGTAAATCAACTATAGTTCAATGGAATATATTTTTAAAATAAATAAAGTAGATTAGAACATTTCAAAAACAAATGCTAGATTCAAGTTCTGGTTTTGGTTTTACCAGCTCTGCAAACATGGGTGAGTTTTAAAATCACTGAATGACCTTGTCTTCAACTGACGATTGGAGCTGAGAATTCCTAATGATCCCACCAAGGTATTATTGAGTTCTGGAGTCAGACAGAAAAGGTTTTGAATTCCAACTCTGCTATTTATTAGCTTTATAACATTGATACACTGCTTAAACTCCCTGCCTCAGCTTCCTCATCTATAAAATGGGACTACTAATAGCACGCTTGTAGGGTTGGTTCCAAGTATTAAAAGAGGTATTCTAGCCATGCTTCTGAAAAATAGTACAGCCTTAATAAACTAACATTGTTAAAACTGTCATTAAGATAATAGATTTGAGGGCATTTTGTAAGTCATCAGTTCCATAGAAATGTGATTGTTTTGACATCAGGATACAAATATAGTGTCCTATGGCATTCCACTGAAGCCACCATTTCAGATAATCCATTCAAATAATCCATTCTTTATTCACTTTTTCACAATCCTATTGTCTAGTTCACATTTCTTCATCTTTTCCACAAGCATATCATTAGAAATGTTGTCAAATACCTTAGAGAAATCAGGATTCTTTATATGTGTGGAATTCTTGATCTATGAATCCAAAACCCTGATCATCAAAAATCTAATAAAACCTTGCAGAGATTTTATCTTAGTGAATTAATCCTGATGTCATGTCCCAGCAACTTATTTTTCCAGGTGCTTGGAAACCTTTTGCTTAAAAATCTTTTATAGAATTTTGCCAAGATTGTCATAAAGCCTCAGAGATCTGCAGTTTCTATAACTTAACCTCTTCCCAAATTTAAAATTCAGAATTTCATTTACTCAGCTTGAGTGTTCTGGCACCTCCCTCGTCCCAGGGCTCCCCAGGGGTTTCCATTCAAGTGCTCTCCCGAGTTCTGTGATTTCATCCTCCTGACTTGGAGATTAACTCATCAGAGCAGCTGGGGGATCTTCCATCCTCTCGCTCCCGTGGCTGTACTCCATCCTAAACCAACCTGACTCCACTTTTTTCACTTCAAAGCTCATGTTTCCAGACAGAATAAGAAGGCAAAATTATGCTCAAGCAGCTTTACTTTTACTCTATTTGTTAGACCGATACCTTCACTCCCAAGGAGTGGGCTAATTCTTTTCTTATTCTTCTTACTACGTATATTAGAGTATACTAGAAATTTTCTCCAAGGATTTTTTTGCATTTTTGTGTTTATCTTTGGATATGTTCCCATCTTTACCTAACACCCCACTTGTGCTCTTCATGAGCCATACAATGTTCCTTTTTTTCTTATTAATTAATGCCACTTGCCATTTACCATCAGAACACTTTCCCCCTGGACCCCCATCCCTCTTAGGGTCTTGTTTATCAGGGTCTCAAGCCCTGAGGGCATCTCCCTCGTCTCTGAACAGGTACTGAGCTTTGCTTTCCAAATCTTGAAGGCACATATCTGATTATTCCTCTCACTGCTTTGTGGACTCTAAGAGGACAAGTCCATTTTATCCCATAGCTCTTTCAACTAAACAAGTCTTCCTGATTGATAAGAATTACATCCAGATCAGTGGTTTTCCTTGTTGCTTCTCTAAATTTCTGAGCAATGAAATAGTCCACGAGGCATGTCAAGAACTTATCAGATGATTTACACAAGTATGCCCAGTATAGTACCGGGGACGTTGCAGGTATTTGATAAACGTCTGTTGAGTTAATGAGTGAATGGATGGAGGAAGAAGATTGCACCAGCCGTGTGTTCTTCCTGAGTTTATCACTTGTGTGCAAAAGGAACACCATGAAGGGTGAATCTGGAGAAATTACAGCAATACATCCTTACTTACCAGAAATCAATGTCTTAAACACTGTTAGATCAAAGTGTGTTTTCCTTATTAGGCATTTCAGAATAACTCCAAGTGAGCCAGATGCTGAGTCCTGCCTCAGAATCATTGTCTGAACTTTTACTGTGAAGTCATTTGATAAATAAAATGCAGCTCTAACCACTTTTCCCACCACCCCATGCCCACTCCTACCAACAAATAATCACGCTTCCCTGATTTCATGAAAATTGCCAACCTCTCCCTTTTTAGGATTAAGGGGGAAATCCCATTTCTCTTATGCCTAGTGTCCAGACTCATTACAGACAATTTCAGTATGGCCTTTGGAAATGACCCTGAGGCTTGATGAGAAAGCAGATGGAAAGTAATGGAAGGAGAGGTGGTGGTAGTTAGAGGGCTGAATTCAAGGGTTCAGAGTGGAATCTTTCCGAGAAAAGTTGGGGGCAGTGAGTAGCTGAATGAAGAAGGAAGTGAAGAAATAGCATCTTGCATTACAGCAGGTCCACACAGCACCAAGGTGCCACGATCATGTCAGGATTGGAGTGCATGAGAGTCAACAAGGCTCCAAATCAGTGAATGAAGAGTCATGGCCAGGAGACTTGTCAATGTCATCAAAAAGGAGATAATACAGGTTTCTCAAAGGAAGGCATGAAACCTCAAAGAACTGGGTAGATTTTGCTGAAGGGTCAGGCATAATAACCTGGAAGCAACTCCAGAGAATGAGAACACAGACCATACTTCCCGCCTCGACCCGGAGTGTAGGAATATGAACAGCCTCTGCTGGAGAAGAAGCTGGGCCCTCTGGGCAGAGCCTGTTTGTGGTAGTGGACACATGGCCAAAGGGCAGTTTATAAAGCTGTCACAGCTGTGAGGCTGGGTGAGATTACCCAGCCCCAAAGTTTCCAACAGACTTAGTGGAGGAAACCGTGATGCTTGGAGGGACTCGGGCCTCTCTGAAAAGAATCACCTGTGGCCGGGATTAATTGGGGTCCCAAGGGGATCCCAGCCCAGATGGACAGACAGTTGGGTTAGTTAGTGTTTTAGGCCTCACTATATTCTGGAAACAGCAAAGTCCCTGATAGATGAACAGCCTCTCTTGAAGGAATCTAGATGAGGACACAGAATACAGAGACCAGGTGACCCCAGATTTTGCCACCAATAAATAGCAGAGCGAAGGCTGGGACCCCGGTTTTTTGACTCTAAATCCAATGCTCTTCATCCTATACCATCGCCTCTTTCTCATAGCACCCTTTCTTCCACCTTTGCCCACTTCCGTCCACCTTCCCTTCCACCTTTGCCCACTTCCGTCCACCTTCCCTTCCAGCTTTGCCCACTTCCGTCCACCTTCTCTTCCACCTTTGCCCACTTCCGTCCACCTTCCCTCACCCAGAGAAACCACCACCATCACCACCCCATTTCCTCACTCTTTCCCCCCACCTCTGCCTCTCCACTCGGTGGTGGGACATTAGGCTCTTCAGGCCTCACTCGGCTGTTTCTGGTATCTTGTTACTTCTGCTTCCCACCCCATGTCAGAAAACAGGGGTCAAAATAATTATGAAAACCCATATCCATTTATAAGTGGGTCCATCTATCTTAGAGCTCTCATATACAAAGGTCATTTCAGAAAAGTGTGAAGTTAAAAAGTATATAATATTAGGTAGTAAACATGGTCACTGAAGTTGGCTTTTTTTTTCTGATTTCCTCCATTGTTTATTTATTTGTTTTTAATAAACTCTAGAAGAAGAAGGAAAGACTTGCATTATTGCACACGAATGGAGAAAAGGAAACTTGCAAGGAGAGCTCACCAGGCTGTTGGAAGGCAGGTCTCTCATCTTCCTTTCTAACCTACCTTTGCCCTCTAATGGGGCTTCCCAGGTACATGTCTGTCCGTCTGTGGGCAAAAAGATGTCTAGGGATGGGGGAAAGAATCCCTTTTGAGGTCCACCTCTCAGTGTGAAGGTCACATGCAAGAGTAAGTTTGATCAAAATAAAGAATGAAGGTAAGTAATAGGGAGGTATAGCTTTTGCCACCTAGGAAGGAACTGGCAGTGTATTTCTCAGCTCCTTCCTCCCAAAATTCAAAATCTATAAAAATTACATGGAATTGATTTCATCTGAAACTGAGAATCACAACTAGCTATAGATAGATAGATAGATATCAACATTTTTTAAAAGGCATTTAAGAACGTTTCTGTTTTTTAAATTACAAAACATAAGGCTACGAGTCAGAGCACAAATTATAAGGAGCTGACACCCATGAACAAAAATAAAATAACTGTACACGGAAAACATGATTTATCTTTTCTCAGAAGCTAAAAGCTATGGCTACTTAACTCTCATACAAAAATTCCATATCAAAATAGAAAGGAAAATAGCCACGGATGTTCAGAAGCAATTTTCGATTTTTCATAACCTCATTTTTAATATGTATATTTTTAATATGTATATTTGCCCAAATGACCCAGGAGAGTTTTCCATACAGTGCCCTAGGCACATACAAAGTTTAAATTCCAAGTTCACACATTTTGACTCAAGGGTTGGAGGGTTCGGGGTAGGAAGCGGGGCTTTTGAAATTGCTTTTGTAGCAGAAAAACGTGTGTGTTTAAAAACTTCACTTGACTGTGTTCATTCTTCACCTACCTGCCCACAGTCTCCCACTAAAACAGAGTTCAAATCAATTATAGCAGCCTCAACATGATCTAAGTGAAAGAAAGATGATCTTTTTAAAAATACTGAAAGAAATCGAGGCCCATTCTGTACTGTGAGCTTGAAGAATTCAGACCATCTTTTGGCATTCCTGGATATTTCTAAGGGTTAATTCTTCATTAAGTGAAGGGAAAAGTATTGCTTTTTTTTTTTTTTTTAATGTTCTGCTTCCTCTCCCTTCCCTTGCTTCTCATTCTCCAATTCTATTCTGCAGCAGCAAGTGTTTCTTCCAGAAACCACAGTGTCATACACAGTAGAAAAGTAAACCGAGAGAGTACCCAATCTCCCAGCAGGCCAGGATCTGCACACATATGCATACATACGCACACACATGCAAAAGACACTGAAATACTCATGGTCATCACTCCAGCTACTATAACAAAATACCATAGGTTGGGTGGCTTAAACAACAGACATTTATCTCCCAAAGTTCTACAGGGTATAAGCATGGCCAGGATCTGATGAGAACGCTCTTCTTGGCTTGCAGACTGCTGCCTTCTTGCTGTGTCTTCACATGACACACAGAGAGAGAATTCTAGTCTTTTCATATAAGGAGATGAATCCCATCATCGGGGCTTCATCCACATGACCTCGTCTAAACCTAATCACCTCCCAAAGGCCCCATCTCCTAATACCATCTCATTGGAGGCTAGGGCTTCAACATAAGAATTTGGTGGGGACATAAACATTTAGCCCAAAACATTCATCATGATTAATACAGAAAATAAAAGTCCCAGTGTTTTCTGACATTTAAAGCCCAAATGAATTGTCTGAATGACCCAATCTCTGCTCAAGGGGATTCTGTTCATTTTGCTAAGGAACCAGCCAATCCTCTAGTGAACAGCCTCCCCTAGGGCTGTGCCAGCCTGTGGATTTAGCAAGTTTGCTAAAGAATTGCCCAGCACAGCAGCTGCTGTGGATAGCAGCCCGAGGTGTCACCACAAACCGACGTACCCGAGTCCCAGAAGTCCTTTGACTGGCTGGCTGAGTGGTGAGTATTGCCTAATGCATTATAATTTAGATTATATTTTTCAAAATTCACAACACATATTGAAAAAGAAAAAAAAGTGAAAAGTTTTTTTTCAAGTTATTTATGAATACTGGGTTATGAGTGTGGATATTCCTTTTTAAAGTATGTCACTGAGCTATAAAGGAAGCAATGGCATATGCTATATTTTGTGCTTTCTAGAAGCTAGAATGATGAGAGTGGGGTGTTTAGGGTGTGAGGGGAGGGAGGCTGATTCCAGATTATATCAATAACATTTGTTTTAGACTTTGGGTCTTTTGTATGGTATCTCCTGCTTACCTTTTGAGATTTAGATGACTGTTCAAAGCATTAAATATTAAAATGAGCTTTTTAAATGCATATAAGACAGAGACGGCAACCTTTATGTTTTATGTAGGATGTGTACAACACATTCAGATTATCTATTATAATATCTACACATGCAATTTGGTTATAAAAATCTGCAATACAGCCAGTTTGGGGATGATCACTCATGGGGAGTCTTATTCTCCTTTCCTAGGGGTAAGCGAGAAGGGAGATGGGAGAACAAGCTTTCAGCCCTAGCAGGGAGGGGTCCCCTCTGTGTTCCTGAAGGAGCATGGTCTCTCCCTTGACCTTGATCCAGGCTCTGCTGGAACCCAGCTCTGAAGAACCTTCTTTTTATTTTCCCTGGTGTGTGACAGCTTCTGGGGGTGGGGCTGGGACAGGATGAAATCAAGGCATTTTTAGGTATAGATGATCTTGCATCATAGATGGTGGCAGAAAAGAAGATGAAGAGATGAAGAAAGGGTTTTCTCTCTCTCTCTTTTTTCATCAGCAAAAGAAGACCAAGTATGGCGAGCTGAGATGGGGGACTGCAGCAAGAGGAGGTATCCATAGGAATAATTCACTGAATGTCTTTAAGATACATATTAGCAATTGTATTTCCAATAACTCTGCAAGAAAGCTTCTGTCTTCCCCATTTTACAGATCAAGAAAGTGGAAGCCAAGGTAGGTCCAAATACGCACAGGGTCAGATTTGGGATTTAGGCCTGATTCCCCAGTCCCCAGTCATTCCCCTACCCTGCTTCAAATCCCCCTTAAAATAGAATTCCTTGCTCTCCTTTGGGCAGGAGGATAGAGTTAAACTCTCCAGGGTTTCCAGTCTTTGTGGGTGATGCCTAGGATCTAATTCTAATCTGAAGTTAAGAGGAAACCACGGAAGATGTTAGAGGAGAAGAGTGATGCAACCAAACTCACAGTCCAAGAAGAGAACTCCAGTGGCAATGCTTGGGAAGATGAATGAAGCGCTATCAGAGCTGGGATGCAGGGAGTATGAGTCAATGCGACCAGGCAGCACAGGCCCAAGGCCTGCCTGTGCTTGAAATGTCTGAAAAAGAACATAGCCTGACTGGTATCAGGGTGGGCAAGTGATCAAGCCAAAGTGGCACTTCAAATATTATAGGATTTGAATACAAATATTTCAAGGATTTAGCAAAACTGATACTATGGAGGCATTTTCTGTTGCTCAAGGAATATGGTTACATACACCATGGTTTCAAAAAAAATAGGGAGAGAGAGAAAGTCTGCCTAATCTGTGTTTCATTTAAGTGGAGACGTATTTGTATATTTGCTTCCTAAAAAACGGTAGTCATTGGGCTTCCCTGGTAGTGCAGTGGTTGAGAGTCTGCCTGCCGATGCAGGGGACATGTGTTCGTGCCCCGGTCTGGGAAGATCCCACATGCCGTGGAGCGGCTAGGCCCGTGAGCCATGGCCGCTGAGCCTGCGCGTCCGGAGCCTGTGCTCCTCAACGGGAGAGGCCACAACAGTGAAAGGTCCGCGTACCGCAAAAACAAACAAACAAACAAAAACAACGGTAGTCACATCTATGAGCCAGTACACTGCTAAAGCCTGTCAAGATCTTCTTTTCTTTTGGATTTAATAATTTATAGTATATAATCTAACCCAAGATAAAGGTAAAAGTTATCAATGTGTCAGCCAAGGCATGGCCCCAAATCATGGGTTAAAAATGCAAATGTCTTCCTGGACAAAGCAGGTAACCTAAAACCTAACTGGGTGAAATAGGCTGGATGTGTACTAGGGAGTAGTGGGGACTGCAGCAAAGTGGAGAATGGTGAAGAGGCAAGGATTACTTTGCTTAAGCCAACAGCTGTCCAATGGAAAAGGTGACCTAAAATTGCTAGACCTTCTAACTTTGGAAATTGAGTGAAAAGCTGGAAATTTGCACTTTTGTGTGAGGTTTTCTCATCTTAAAATACTGTGTGAAACAAATGAAGTATGTCTGACCTAAAGAAAAAGAAAGCAATGACCTTGTCTTAGAAACAGACCGTGTCCAAGAAACAAAGTATGTAAGGGTATTTTGGAGCAAAGGGTGACATGCTGAGGTTAGCACTATGGAAAGATAACCTAGGAAGTGACAACGGGTTTGTCGCTGGTGTCAGCATGGCGTTGTCAAGGTTGAATTTTAAAGAAAACGGAATCAAGATTGCAGAAGATGTTCATTTGTTCCTGCTAGAATTATATTGATAGGACTATTTTTTATTGACGAGTTGGGATGGCAAGCTCCGAAGACTTCAGATTTTGAAGTGAGATCGAATGAGAGAAACAACTCCATGCCAGGAAATGAAAAGCTCCATTTTGGTCTAAGGGTCTTTTGAGAAATAACTGTGCAAACACTGTGTCTATCTGTCATAAAAGGGTTGTGTAATTAACATATGCAAAACCCCATCACCATCCTGCTGGAAGCTAACTTCCCTCCCTGGAAATCCAACCTCTATTTATTTACAACAAAATAAAGTGGACCCTTCTGGAAAGAAACACGGCTCTGTGGCGGCCTGAACACTGTCGCAGAGATGCTTTAAATCTTTTATATCTCCCATACCTCCGGGGGCTGGTGCTGGATGGGATGGAGCCAGGTCCATAAATAATTTATGCTAAGTAGCAATTTAGTTGTTTGGCTTGAGGTAAAGAAATCCAAGAAATTCATAAATAAAGTTCCTACTTTTGCTTGTGTTCCAAAGTCTGCAATTAACTAACATAAAGGTGAAAAAATATGACAGGCCTAAGGTACAAACTCCTGCTCATAAATCTGCTCTATCTTAACTAGTGGTGTCTTAGTGATAGTCACCCAGTTCCCTCTGTCCTGTGCTATTAAACAGAAACTCCTTGATCTCATTGCCTGTTACCTTGTCGATCTATAAAAAGTATTATAATTGTTTTGAATAGACCTCTGGGTGGGTGGAGGAAGAAAGGGAGATGGGATTTGGGACAGCTACAAATGGAGCTTCTGACATATCTGAAATAATTTAGTTCTTAGGAAAAATTGCTGAAGCGAATATCACAGACGCAAATAGTGTTCATCCCAAGGGGAGAGTGAGACACCCTGCGAACTGACAGCAGGACAGCCAGCCATGGCTCCCACAGCAGGAGTGCATGCGGTGGGTGGCAAGAAAGGCAGAGAGTCTGGCAATTCAGATACCCTGGAGGCTATAAAGAGCAAGAAGCAGTTGTGCAGACATGAGGCTTGTGGCCCTCAATCAGGCACAGAATCTAAGACCCTGGATTCCCACATTAAAACATCAGCCAGCAGCTTGAGCATATGGCCCTACTTTCAGCCAACAACACAGAATACCTTCTTTTTCGGTTTCCACTGGCGACCTCAGCCTGCAATTCTCTGCTGGCTTATTGCTTTCCAAGGTCTGCCTGACACAGTTGATATTTGAGTTGTTTTCTCTGTGACATATGACCTCTTCAACCTTAAAGATCTTCCAAACCTTATCCATGGAGTAAAATTGGAAGAAGCTACATACTTAGAGCCCATTTATTGTTCATTCATTCAAATATGTTTATCCAATGCCTACTGTGTGCCAGGAGGAATATGAACCTAAGATGAATAAACATCATCTGTCTACTTAGTTTATGGACCAAGGGACCAAGAGACAAGAGTTTCAGTACAGTGCAATAAGGGTTCTAATAAAGTATGCGTAAGGGACCAGGGAAGCAGAGAGAAGCAGCACACAGACAAACCTGGGAGAAGCAGCAGCAAGGGAAGTTTCCCAGAGGAGGGGAAGCTTGAGAAAGCCTTTAAGAATGAAGGTTTAAATTTCGCCAGGTGGATGAACTGCAGGAAGCAAGGACGTGTTCTAAAGCCCGGAGGAGGGAGTGAGCATGACTCATTCAGAGAAGAGTCTGATTGCGTACAGGGTACTTCAGCAAAGCGGGAGGAGATGAGGCTGGAGAGGTAGGTGTGAGAATATCCAGGAGCACGTGCTGCTTAGATTTCAAGTACAAGGCAATGGGAGCCACAGAAGGGTTTTAAACCAAAGAACGGTATAATCAGATTTGCGGGATTGAAGGATCATTCTATGAGTAAAATGATGAATGGATTGGATGTAAACAAATTACTCTCAGAGTTCAGGGCTGGAAGTGTTTTACCTCCTAGTGACAAAGTTTTCTTCCTTCCTTTGAGCAATGAAAGATGTGCAGATGGTGATGAGGTTTCTTCTCTCTGCACTGGGTACCAACAGCCGGGAAGCAAGGTGCTTGGTCAATTGCCACAGCTTTTTTCAGTCAGATTAGCTTCAAGTTTTGCTTTTCTTCTTCTTTTTTATTTCTTTGATCTAATCTTTTGACATATTGATCTTATCTTTTCTTCATCTTAAAAAAACTGCCATCATTTTAAGTCTCCTTAAATTTACTAGAAGGTCAGTAAATCATTTTTAAACGAATACACATAGGTACCTCCTGGTTATATATGATGGTTTACACTCCCTTCTGAAACATTACTTACGTGACAGAACAGGAATAAACACTAAACTTACAGGTAAAAATGATAATGGGAAAGAAGACAACAGAGGACTAGATGTCAACAAATTTTGGAAGATGGAAAGCAGATGGGAGAGTGGGAAATGATTTACTGAGTAGGGGAAGCCAAACCTTGAAAAGGAAAATGTCCATGAGAAGCAGGGAGATGTTTCGCCCCTTATCCCAGAAAAATCTGAGAATTTAGAGGCACCAGATAATGAGGACAAGGTAGGAGAAGGGGAAAGACAGAGCTCTGTATGAAGAACATGTAGATTCAGGGTCCCTGAGCAGCTAAACTCCTCTCCTACACTGCAGGAGACAGGAAGTAAATCATCTAGAGAATTTGCACCTCAGATGGTCTGGACTCAGAAATACTGAGTACAGTGGAAGACAAACATGGAACATCAAACAGTACACTAAAGGAATAGACCAAAGTGTTCATTCCAAAAGTTCAAGACCCCAGCCCCCATCCTTTCCACTCTTCTGTCAGTAGCCAGGTATGTATAACCATCTACCCAGTGATTTAAAACAATTTTCCCTGGAGAAGACAGAATGAGGAACCCGAGAATGAGGACTACAGATACTTACATTTGGGGCTTACACGTGAGAAAAGACTACTCATTCTATGTTTAAAAATACAAGCTCGCTTCTACATCTAGAGCCTCTTATCAGTTTTTGGAGCCTCAGTTTTAAATATTTTAGAAAGCCAGGATCACCACACATTTGAGAAAGCCTCCAAACTGAAACAAAAGGGCCTAAACACAGAAACAGAGGAATTCAGAAGAACCAGAGACAATACAGAAAGAAGAAACAACACTTTCAAATCAATAATTGATATACATGAACAAAAAATTTTTAAAAGGCATTTATGAACTAAAAGTAGGGTATTGCTTTCATAAGAAGAATCAAAGAATATGAATGTGATCTTGAAAATTAAATATATGGAAGAGCTTAGAAATTCAATTGAATGTATGAAAGATAAGTGTCAAGAAAATCCTGCAGAGATTAGTATAAACACACAAACAATAAAGAACTGTGATATTGAAGAGGGAAGATAAAGAGAAAATTTAGATAATCAGTTCAGGAAGTTCAACACTGGAAACTAGGAATTCCAGAGACAAAAGATAAAATCGAGGGAAAATACAAGGAAGTTTCCCCAAATGGGAAGGCATGGACATCACGATTAAAGGATCCCACTGAGTCCAGTTCTCTGAATCACAAAGAACCAACACCACGGCACACCATCACACAATTTCAAAAGAATGAGAATTAAAGAGGACATCCTAAAATCTTCTGGGGAGACAGGTTATTTACAAAGGATCAGTCAACTAACTCGTATCTGACTTTCAGTATCACCATTGGAGGCTAGAAGACATTGGAACATTGCCCTCCGAATTCTGAATCAAATTATTTTCACTCTAAAATTTCATGCCCAATCAAACTACTACGCAAGTATGAGGGCAGACAATTTTAAGCATGCAAGCTCTCAGAAATGTTACTCTTTCTCAGGAAGTAACTGAAGTAGGTACCTTATGAAATTTAAGAGTACTCAAAGAAAGGGTGACATAGGAGCCAAGAAAAGGGACATAATACAGGAGACCAATGAAGGGAATTTTCAGAGAACAAAACAGCCCAGCTTGGAGCAAGAAGCTGGAGGACTGAAGAATAGATGCCTCCAGTTAAAAAATAAATAATCCAATAAACAAGTAAGTAAGGCAGGGGAAAAAATATAGAGATTTAATTGATACATAAGATGCTGGAGCATTTTGGAAGAATTATTGCTGGGCATTTGATGAATCGATTAGAACATTCGGGAAAACAGGAATAGATATGTGGAAAATTAAACAAACTTTTAAAATGAAACACTTATTACCTCTAGAAAAAATGAAACATCCAATAAGAAGGAAAAAACAATCATAGCCCTCCAATGTCCCAAATGTAACATTTATGTAGTCATTATAATATAAACATTGAGTTCTAACAAAAAATTTCAATAACTATTAGAGGAGAGTAAAAGACCATTATGGTAGGGGTGGGGGAATGAAGACATAAAGAAGGTAAAGTCTTCACTGCAATATTGGAAAATAAGTAGATAATGTCTAAAATCAAGAAAGTAATAGTTTAAATACATGTATATAAATATCAGAAGAAACATCTGAAAAGTTTACAAGTTGTTGGATCTCTGGAGTGAAACCATGAGAAAAAGAGGATATGGCATGACACTGCTTTTTTTTTTAATTAAAAAAAACACAGAAAGGTATAAAGATGGAAGAAAAAATTATTCATATTACCATACACAATAATAGTTACTGTTAATATATAGGCATATTTTCTTCTGGAGTTTTTGGAGGGGCAGTAGCGGTAGTAGTGAATTTTTAAATTTCCCTCATTGATGTGTTAAAAAATGACTGTGCTCATTAAAAAGTAAGTAAACAATGCAGAAATGTACGAAGAAGTAAATAAAAAGCCACTTACAAAGTCCAACCTGGCCAAAATTACTGCCATTAACATTAGGTGAACACCATTCCAGGTCTTGTTGTATGACTATAAAAGATAAGGAGGGAGATAATAACTAGGCAGGTGCTGATAGATAGATAGATAGATAGATAGATAGATAGATAGATAGATATTGCTTTTCGTTAAAATGGGATTCTATTTAGATACTAGTTTTAGTAACAAAGTATTAAACTTATTTTACTTTAATAGTATAAAGAGAAACTGAAGCAAGAATAAAGGAATTGTTGATTTTCAAATAAATGGTTTTTCACCATAAGATTTAGAACTCTCTAAACTTGAAAGGGTGGGGGAGTGGATATGAAAAATAATGAGTTGGGGTCACTAATGTTTTTATTACATATTTCAATATTAGACAACATCAGTAGACTCTTGCTTAGAGATATGAGAGTATATCCCTTCACCACGCTTTCCAATTATCTTTATACTACTAATTTTACATTGTTCTGATTAATATTCACATTTTGTTCTATAGAAATAATTCTCTCAGTTGTTTAGTCTTTAATTCTATATTTAAACAGATGCAAACACCATCAGTCCTTTTTATCACACCTTCTCAATTTCCAAGTTTTTAATTTTGCTTTATCTCTTAATTAGCTAGAACTCATTGTCAAACAGTTTTTTCATGAAGGATTCAAAAATGCCATATCCCATGGGTTCTTTCATGTTTTTGAATGTTGCCTCTGATATCTTAGCTTTCTTTCATTCCTTCAGAACTTCATAGAAATAACTCCATCATCATCTGGCATTGAATGTTGCCATGAAGCTGTCTGAGATCTGACTCCTTTTTAAACCATAGTAGGTGATTTGCTTTATCTTCTTGTATACCTAAAGATTTTTTTTCAATCCTTGAAGTTTAATACCTTAACTAGGATATGTATCCGTGTTGAGTATCCCATATCAAAATTCCTGGAATATTCAATCCAAATGTTCATTTTTTTCTAACAAAAGAGAAGTTACTTTGTACTATATTCATTAATTCAACAAATATTTATTAAACTTCTATGTGTCCGGCACTAGGCTGTTGGGTATACCTCTAAACAAACCAGACGAAGCTATGGAGCTTGTTGGGGGTGGGACCAGATGAGGGCCAAGGAGTAAGCAGGAAACATAAAAAAGAAGTAAGTTACACAGTAGCATGGTATGACAGAAGTGACAAGTGCTATGGGAATAAAAGGAAAACTAGAGAAATGTAAGGAAGATTGGGGCACGGGAGTGGGAGAGAGGAAAGGTCGAATTTCAGTGTTAAACAAGGCAGTCATTAGAAGGTGATATATGAACAATGAATTGAAGGAACGAGCTCTGCAGATCTCTAGGGGAAGAGTGTTAGAGCCAAAGGGAACAGCCAATGCAAAGGCCTAAGGTGAGAACACGTTTGAGAACGTCCGAAGAAAAGTGAAGGTAAGGAAACCAATATAGAGGGAGGGAAACAGAAAGTGGTGTGTGCTAAGACCACAGAGGTGATGGAGAGCTAGATATTCAGTCTGTGATATTCACAGCAGGCCATTGAAAGGCTTTTGCTCTGAGTTTCATGGTTTCAGCCAAGGAGGGTGATCTAACATTTTGCAAGGATTACTTTGGCTAGTTTGTTGAGAGCACAGTGTAGGTAGACAAAGGTAAAAGGAAGACCAATTAAAAAGCTATTGGAGGGCTTCCCTGGTGGTGCAGTGGTTGAGAGTCTGCCTGCCGATGCAGGGGACACGGGTTTGTGCCCCGGTCCGGGAAGATTCCACATGCCGCGGAGCGGCTGGGCCCGTGAGCCATGGCCTCTGAGCCTGCGCGTCTGGAGCCTGTGCTCCACAACAGGAGAGGCCACAACAGTGAGAGGCCCGCGTACCGCAAAAAAAAAAAAAAAAAAAAAAAGCTATTGGAATAATGCATGTAAAAGATTTCTATGATGTAGTTGTGCTTTTTTCTTAGGTATTAGGGGGAAAATTCTGCAAAAAGTTTAAATCTGTCATCTAAACCCGGAAGTATATTTGATTTTTTAAACTAGGTGCATGTGTTCCTTTGCTAAAAAATTTTTTTAAATAATTTTTTAAAAGATAGATGAATCTTGTTTTACGTTGGAAGCCATCCAGTGAGATAAATTAGACAACTCGAGTCAGCCCTACAGCAAAATCTCAAAGACAGCACGAAGCTAAATTTAATGCCTCAAAGTACATAGTCATTCACTAAGGGCAGAGAATATTGGAAAAGAAATTTTCTTTTTCTTTTATTTTATTATTAATGGGAATCTTCCGTATATGATTTTATCATCTCCAATCAAGTGTCAGCTATCATTTCCTCATATTAAAGTCCTTTTCAATTCTTTCAGACTTCTTGGGTGAATGCCATCGGGGTTAAAGACATTTTCTTACATCCAGTTTGACCATTATGTGCAGAGCTTCCTGTGTATTTATCATTATTTGATCAAATATTCCTAATGTGGTTGGCTTGAAAGACAATTTGACATAAGAATTTCCCAACTGTCTTGGTTACTAAGATCACAGCTACCTTCTCTGTCTTGTGCTCATCAAGGGACTCCATGGCATCAAGCTGGCTTCCCATTTAACTTCATAGGGCAGCAGAAAGAAACCCATGGTTCTCAAAAAATAACAAGCCTGCCAAATTCGCACCCTTTGACAGCTCAGTGGAACCAACCTAGGATTCATCCACCCCAGGAGCAAGGAGCCAGCAGGGTAGATAGAAATCTTAGAGGTTCCCCACTAATCTGCCTGTCAACCAATGCACATCTGTTTTGCCTGAAAAGTTCAATCTAACTCACCCTCAAGCTCAAACATGCGGTTTTATTTCCGCTGTCCTCTCCCACCTCCACCTCAAAGACACAGCTTAATGCTACTTCTTTTTTTTTTTTTTTTTTTTTTTTGGGTCCGGGGGGCCCCCCTTTTTGGGGCCTTCCCCT
>NW_020174704.1:1891299-1910241 GCF_003031525.2 Neophocaena asiaeorientalis asiaeorientalis | reverse complement strand
GCGGTACGCGGGCCTCTCACTGTTGTGGCCTCTCCCGTTGTGGACGCGCAGGCTCAGCGGCCATGGCTCACGGGCCCAGCCGCTCCGCGGCATGTGGGATCTTCCCGGACCGGGGCACGAACCCGCGTCCCCCGCATCGGCAGGCGGACTCTCATCTACTGCGCCACCTAATGCTACTTCTTGATGCCTAAAGGAGTAGGAGAAATATTCTGCCACCAGAGGAAAAAAAATGACACATTTGAGGTAAAATGTTTAGAATCAGAGATTTCACTCTTGTTAAATGACTTTAATCAAAAAGTACAAATTAATGGGGGCAATGAAAGTATTTGGGAGTTGGAATAATCACTAGAACAAAGAAAATACTGAGGAAACAAGCTCATGAAACAAACTTCACCATTTTCCTTGATGGGAACACAATTAAATTTCACAAGTTGGGGCCAAATAAGAGCTATAGACGGAAGTACTTCTGTAAAGTAGATTTAGAGATGCAGATGTCTACGTTTTCTTTTAAACCTCAGCTTGAAATCCAATCATTTTAATAATAATAATATGAAGGAGGAGGAGGAATAAGGGGAAAAGAAGGAGGAAGCAAGCAGCAGCAGCTTATGTTATAATCAATTTCCACAAATAAATGTCTTAAACCATAAATAAATAAATAAAATTATCATCAACTTCAAGAAAAGAAAAGGAAAGTCTTACCTGGCTCAGGTAAGAACCTGGTAATGCTCCTATATCACTGTATCTTTCAGTAGCATACGAATTGCAACAACTCTGAGTTTTACCAGCTGTTCATTATTTACTATAAAGACATTTCCTGAAGTAGATTACAGGCACGTAGCCTCTCCCACAGCCCATCTACCAGTATTTATAGAAAACTGTGTTTTATTTTCTTCAAGCTGGCTCACGGCCTATGCCTAAGAAAATGCTTATTAGATGTTAGCATCATCTAAATAGAACTCAAGGATAATGGGGACAGAAAACTAAAACAACCAAGGACATGGTTGCTATTCAATAATTTAACTAGTGGCTTAGTGTTTATGAAATTTAAGTTGTAATCTCACTTCTAATCTTACTTCACAGGGTGAGTCTAGCATGGGATGTTTCTAACTTTATTCAGTTTCTCGGAAGCACTTTTCCTGATCTGTGAAATGGAGATAAAAATGAGATATCACCACCACTGCACATTTACACATCATGAACTACTAACTACAGAAATCTGTGTAAATATAATTTACAAAACATAAACCTCTAATAGGTTAAAAATATTATAAAGTACCCTTGGGTGTCCAGTTTATTTTATATGGGATAAAAAATAAGATACTTTTCTCTCTCCGTGAATTCAGCAGACTAATGACACTTTCAGATCCCTTAACTAAATACAGTACTATTCCTAGATTCTGTATAGCACCTCAGCAGCCTGAACTGGCCACTCCAGTGCATCACCTTACATGTAAATTCCAAAAGATAATATCCTGCACACTTGACCTACTCCTTCCAAGTTTCCTTATACCAGTGAGATGGCACCCCCTCATCAATGTCATCATCCTCTAAAAGCATTTGTGAGGCAGAGGGCCAGAGACGGCACTCCCCCGTGTCTTGTACGAAATGAGGTAATATCCAATTTCCTGACCTCTGGGGGCCTTCAGACCAAGACCGAGGATGCTAAAGCAGACAGATGTAAAGGAGATTCAGGTAGTTGAATAAAAGCTTTAAAGCATTGCACGAATTAAGTGGATGGATAAATGTATAACATTTTGCATAAGCAAAGGCTACGTAAGGGAAAGAGAGGCCAGTAAGAGCCCTGTGCATTTTGACCGAGTGAAGATGTCAGAGGAGCAGGGTAAGCAAACAAATCATAAAGAACCAGATTTCACTTTTCAGCACTTTTGTTGGCTTTCGTGTTATAGAGCCCCTAGTCATTGCCAAGTGGAAGGGAGGTACAGAATATATTCTATTCTTTAAAGAGAACATAGAAAAAGCCTTTTGGTTTTCCACTCAATGAATTAATAAACCCTTGTAAACTTAGAAAATTGTGTTGAACATTTGATTTAAACTAGACCACGGTAAAGAAAACCCTTAAAATGAGGCAGAGAAGTATGAGCTACTGAGTTATACTAAGAAGCTGGTGTGAAAGGGACTTATTTAATAAAGCTTGTTTTAGATTGTCCATCTCTTGTAAGGATGTGTGCACTTCTCAGAGTCCTTCTGTGACCGGGTTTTGTTTTTGTGAACTTGGTGAATAGGATTTAAACTTCTTAGCTTTTTCTTTTTTTTTTTTTTTTTTCAAAAACTACAAACGCAATCAGTTTGAGTAGAATCCATTCAATTGGCCTCTGCTTTCTGAATGCAAGAAAGAAGCTACTTTTCCTCCCCTTCGTTTCATTCCAGCTGAGCGCAGTGCAGCAAACATCTCATGCTGAAATCAGTGCCTTTTTAAAACTTCAAGGGGCTTGAAAGCTCCCAACCTGTTCAGAGGTGAAGTGGCTCCAACAGATCAGCTCAGACGCACCCTATTTGCACTTCCCTTCTCTGTAAAGGATCTCAGTCCTTTATCCACAGGCCTCATTATGAAAGTTCTCTCACTATGAACGCCGGACCAGGGCGGGTCTCCTCTTTGGTATTGTAGCATCACTGTCTATTTCACTCACTGTAAAGAATCCCGGCCACTGGCTGTAGTCTACTGTGAGATCAAGAGAAGCCTGGTTCTCTACAGTTGAGGAAAAGAGTTAATTGCTCTGCCCGCCCCAAGTGCCCCTCACAATCCCGCCTGCCTTCATATCAGCACTGGCTGTTTTCCCTTCTCTCCAAGGGTTATAGCTACAGCGGAGGAAGGAAGGGTCCTAGCTCTGTAGAACCGCCCAGCTGAGTTCAGAGACTCTGAGGGTATAAACCTCCCAGCCACCTTTTTAAGCTCTTGTAAAGCAGAAGCTGCAGAATCCCTGAGACCCTTCTGCAGGAAAACAAAGTCTTTAGTTTTGGCTTCTTCCCTTCTCAACAGGTAGCGTTAGTTCTTAGACCAGCAGCTTTTCAGAACACAAGAATAAAGTAAATACTTCCATGTAGTGTGTTGAAATGCACCTTGCAATTAACTTCAATGTAAATGAAGTGTGGGCTAACTGAGTAACTTCCTGATGAAATTCTTCTGGTGTCTGACAGCTTCTTATACTTCTGCAAATAAACCCTGTACCAGAGGTTTTACTCTTTTCCCACGTAGTCTGTAGGGCAGAGATGAGGCTGTAGCCTGAGAATTCTTAGAGAAAAGTGCCTGCTTTTTATAAGTTTGCTTAGTGAACTTTCTTCTCTGGGTGCCCAAATCACTACCACTAATGGTCATCTACCACTAATGTAGTCGCCTGATAAAGCAATGACTTTTTCCCCCAATACTTAAACCTCCCAATAGTCTCTGGCCCAGGGTAATGTTTGCGTTGGTAGCATCTTCCAGCAGGATTTCTGGTTTGGCTGAGCATTGACGATGATGCTCTCCCCACGGACTCTGCAGACACAAACTAACATTGTTTTAAACAATTTTAGGAATTTTCATTCCCAAACCTAATTGGCTTCTCACTATTATATCTTCATATAGCATCAAACATAACCTAGGTCTATGAGAGCCAAAGCTAATTTCACGGAAACTCTAAACAAGCAGGCCCTTTAAAGAAACATTTATGGGATGCCTCTTATGAATAGCAATATTTAAGGATGATCAAAGGTTTCAACTATAAGGTTCCTTTCCAAACTCTTTGCTAAATATGGAAATTTTGCTAATTTTAAGATTAGCATTAAACGTTTTGTTTCAAATACCCAAGACAAGGAGTGGACTTTGTCTTCGGGGAAGAAAAGGAGCCATTGTGAATGTTCCAGGATTAGACCCAAAATACTCACATAAATCACCAACACCAGGCTTCCAGAGCGTTTTTATTTGAATGAATATTATCTCTCCACACAACTAAGTGGTTTATCTTTCACTTGATCACATATTTAATATCAAATATTAAATCTTCCCATTGAAACTGGATTTCTATATTTAAGAGGAGGAAAATGCAGTTGATGTGTTATGCAAGTTGATAGTTTATGTAAGTTGAAAAAGAATTTGGGAAACCAGATATTTGTATAAGTCTGGCAAGGATTTATTAGGAAGCTTATTAGTTACAGTGAATAAAACGCCATGAACAGAAGAACCAAGATCTCCAAATTCTGGCATTGGGTTTACAACACTAGTTAGAAGTTAATAAACATCAAGGATGTCCCAAGGGGAATCTTACTTAAGTCCCAATCTTACCCCGACCACAATACCCACAAACACAGAAATGATACCCATGCATCACAGTGACAGGTAGGCATTTCAGGGGAATAGGGAGAGCCATACTTTGTACTTCACTCAAGCCTGTTTCCCTTTTCCTACTAAAGTAAATTGAACGTAATTTTCAAGACTGTTTTCAAGACATGAGGGAAATGTTCTGGTTTTATCTTACCGATTTTATGGTGAAAAACTAGTCATGGTGGTACAGCAAGGAGATACGTGATGTTGATAAGCCAGAGCCAGACAACAGGGACACCACCACTCCCTTTGGTGGCTAATGATGTAATACAAGACCTAATTCAAGTCCCTGCAACATCCAAACACCTGCCAAATGCATTCTTGTAACTAACATGTCTCTCCAATGGCTCTCTATGACGAACGACCTTGGGTTTAGTAAAATTTTAAGAAGATACTTCTTTCATTTATTACCCCCAACACTCAAACCTCTTCATTTCCAGCTAAGAGGCCTTGAGTTAGTCTGTTCAGAAAAATATGCAACACTTCTCCGTGCATCTTTTGGTTTTGGCATGCAGCCAAGCCTCACTTGTCACCTGGCACCACAGAGGTGTGGGTCCAGAGGACCCAGGAGTTGGGAGAAAAGGAGGCCATCTCTTCAAACATCTGGTACTTGAGCTAAAGGACCCCCTTTCATGTAAATTAGGTAATTGGGACAAGTGCTGGAGGTTGTTCTCCTATAGGCTCCTTCAAATGGACTTTTCTAAAGTAAAGCCAGGAAAATTTGATATGGGGATAACAGACTTAGAAAAATTTGTATTTATTAGCCATCCATTGCTTCAACCAATATTTTTTGAACTCCTACCTACTCAGTTCCAGGCACTGTGCTGAAAGATCATTTTAAACACATCGGACAAGGTTTCTGCCCTCCTGTAGTTTATAATCTAGTAAATAAACAAACAAATACACAAATAAATATACTCTATAATTTCAAACTGTGGCCATGCTATGAAATAAAAGAATAAAGTGCCATGACAGAGATTGAAAGGCGAACCTGATTTAGGCTGAAGAATTGGAGAAGGCTGTGGTGGAGGGGATATCTAATTTGGTTACCACAGAATTCTCTGAGATTCTAGAATTTATGTCTTCCCAAATAGCCACTTTGTAATTTTGCTTCAAGGCTGTATAGTCTCTGTAGCTTTTGAATAACCCAACCTTGCCTACCTCTTCAGCTTTATGTCCTTCTCACTTTGCCTCAATCTCTATGCTCAGAAACGGTGAATCTCTCATTCCTCAGAAGGCTTTGAAAACCTCTATTGCCTGGTGTCTGCCAACACCTCTGACTGTGTCTTCCCCAGTTCTTCACTACAATGACTCCTCATGTTCCATGGCTCATCGGGGACAAGACTGACCCTACAAAGTCTCTGATTCTTCCCTTTTCCTCATGCAGGGACTCCATGTGACTCAGTTCCAGGGGGCACGTTCTCATTTTTATTTTTATTATGTCATAAGCTTGAATATCAGCAGTTGATACGGTTCATCCCATAAGCTGTGAATGTCAGCTCCGCAGTGCCCTCTATTCATACCGACTGTAATGTGTATGCAGTTTCTGAAGTTGTACAATATGGCAGCTCTGCTCGCCACATGGCTCTTCCCTGTGTTCCCATTACACACTGTACCCACCTCTAAAATTTATATTACCATTTAGAATGAAGTGATCTGCTCATACTTCTTTCAATAGTTTCAGTAGAAACCCCTCTCAATAGTTTCATCTGGTATCCTGAATAGTTAGTCCAGAATTTTTTGTTAAAACACTAAGAGCAACCATCATTTACTGAGCCTCTGCCAGTATCAGATACTTTAAATACATCATCCTTAATTCTCACAACAATGCTGACAGAAAAATAATATTATCCAATTTTTACAATTGAGAAACTGAAGCTTAAAAGTCAAATAATTTAACTCTGCACCATATTAAAAGATGGCAGAGCTCAAATTGGAGAGACACTCTATCTGATTCTAGAGCCCATATTCTTTTACACAGGCTATGCTAGGTTTCACTCTTTTCATTCATTCATTCAAATAGTATGTATATGTAGATCTAGGCCTATATATTAATGTCACTGGCACACCAGCAATTGACAAAACCTGACTTGACTTCAAGGAGCTTCCAGTCTAGCAGGGAAAGCAAACCCTGAACAGTCAGTTCCAAGGGAGATAAACTGGGATAAACGCTTATTGAACTAAGCTGAACATTAGGGGAGATAAAAATACAGAAGTATTATGATAGCTATTCCTGAAAATAAAAATATGTTTAATTTTGTTTAGTTTTCAATTATTAAAAATTATCCCCTTATCTCTAACCTCTTTATCTCTAACCCCTCTACCTACTTTGTTTCAGAATAACTGGGTTATAGTCTAGATATAAGTATCTAGTTATGATTGAGGTCAGCTCCACCACAGCACTTCCCAGTAGCAAGTTGATGATTTCCTTTTAGCCTTTAGCTATATGGGGTTGGTTTACTGCCGCTTGCCACAGAAAACAGATATGAAAGATTCTGAAACTAATTTCTGGAAGTAGGATAGGTAACAGATCTTAAGGTGTGGATGAGGCTCAGTTGCCAAGAATCCCTCGTCCTCAGATAGGAAATTGGTTGACCTGTTACATGGTATAAAAGAAGCTGCTCAGCTTTTTTTTTTTTTTTTGCTGCAATGTTTCGAGACTTTGACGTAGATAATCAGTATCGTTTATCAATTCAAATTTTTTATGCTGTTCTTATAACTCAAAAGCCAAATTGTTTAACCCATTACCCTCCCAGAGGGATAGAAAGAGAAAAAAGAAGGGAAAAACATAGCAACAAGGCTCAAAATAAATAACAAGGAAGCAGAGAAGTAACATGGAGGACAGAGTGAGAAGAAGAGCTGTCCAGGGAGAAGTGGAGAAGGAGACCTTCAAGATGGCGGAGGATTAAGAGGTGGAGATCACCTTACTCCCCACAACTACATCAGAAATAATCTACATGTGGAGCAACACCTACAGAACACCTACTGAACGCTGGGAGAAGACCTCCCAAAAGTGTGGCTGGCAGAGTCTTGGTGCTCCAGCCAGGTGTCAGGCCTGTGCCTCTGAGGTGGGAGAGCCAAGTCCAGGACATCGGTCCACCAGAGACCTCCCGGCTCCATGTAATATCAAACCATGAAAGCACTCCCAGAGATCTCCATCTCAACGCTAAGACCCAGCTCCACTCAATGACCAGCAAGGTCATTTGGACACTCTATGCCAAACAACTAGCAAGACAGGAACACAACCCCACCCATTTTCAGACAAGCTGACTAAAATCATAATAAGGTCACACACACCACAAAACACACCACCGGACATGGCCCTGCTCACCATAAAGACAAGATCCAGCCTCATCTGCTAGAACACAGGCACCAGTCCCCTCCACCAGGGAGTCCACTGAACCCACCTTAGCCACTGGGGGCAGACACCAAAAACAACAGGAACTACGAACCTGCAGCCTGTGAAAAGGAACCCCCAAACACAGTAAGTTAAGCAAAATGAGAAGACAGAGAAACACACAGCAGATGAAGGAGCAAGGTAAAAACCCACCAGACGAAACAAATGAAGAGGAGATAGGCAGTGTACTAGAAAAAGAATTCAGAGTAATGATAGAAAGATGATCCAAAATCTTGGAAATAGAATGGAGAAAATACAAGAAACATTTAACAAGGACCTAGAAGAACTAAAGAACAAACAAACAATGATGAACAACACAATAAATGAAATTAAAAATTCTCTAGAAGGAAACAATAGCAGAATAGCTGAGGCAGAAGAACAGAGAAGTGACCTGGAAGATAAAATAATGGAAATAACTACCACAGAGCAGGATAAAGAAAAAAGAATGAAAAGAATTGAGGACAGTCCAAGAGACATCTGGGGCAACACTGAACACACCAACATTCGAATTATAGGGGTCCCAGAAGAAGAAGAGAAAAAGAAAGGCTCTGAGAAAATATTTGAAGAGATTATAGTTGAAAACTTCCCTAATATGGGAAAGGAAATAGTCAATCAAGTCCAGGAAGCACACAGAGTCCCATAAAGGATAAATCCAAGGAGAAACATGACAAGACATATATAAATCAAACTATCCAAAATTAAATACAAAGAAAAAATATTAAAAGCAGCAAGGGAAAAACAGCACATAACATACAACGGAATCCCCATAAGGTTAACAGCTGACCTTTCAGCAGAAACTCTACAAGCCAGAAGGGAGTGGCAGGACATACTGAAAGTGATGAAAGGGAAAGACCCACAACGAAGATTACTCAACCCAGCAAGGATCTCATTCAGATTCGACAGAGAAATTAAAACATTTACAGATGAGCAAAACCTAAGAGAATTCAGCACCACCAAACCAGCTTTACAACAAATGCTAAAGGAACTTCTCTAGGCAGGAAACACAAGGGAAGGAAAAGACCTCCAATAACAAGCCCAAAACAATTAAGAAAATGGTAATAGGAACATACATATCGATAACTACCTTAAATGTAAATGGATTAAATGCTCCAACCAAAAGACATAGACTGGCTGATGGATACAAAAACAAGACCCGTATATACTCTGTTTACAAGAGACCCACTTCAGACCTAGGCACACATATGGACTGAAAGTGAGGGGTTGGAAAAAGATATTCCATGCAAATGGAAATCAAAATATATCTGGAGTAGCAATTCTCATATAAGACAAAATAGACTGTAAAATAAAGACTAGTACAAGAGACAAAGAAGAACACTACATAAGGATCAAGGGATCAATCCAAGAAGAAGATATAACAATTGTAAATATTTATGCACCCAACATAGGAGCATCTCAATACATAAGGCAAATGCTAACAGCCATAAAACGGGAAATCGACAGTAACACAATCATAGTAACAGACTTTAACACCTCACTTTCACCAATGAACAGATCATCCAAGATGAAAATAAATAAGGAAACACAAGCTTTAAATGACACATTAAACAAGATGGAGTTGATTGATATTTATAAGACATTCCATCCAAAAACAACAGAATATACTTTCTTCTCAAGTGCTCATGGAACATTCTCCAGGATAGATCATATCTTGGGTCACAAATCAAGCCTTGGTAAATTTAAGAAACTTGAAATCATATCAAGTAACTTTTCTGACCAGAAAGCTATGAAACTACATATCAATTACAGGAAAAACTGTAAAAAAATACAAACACATGGAGGCTAAACAATATACTACTAAATAACCAAGAGATCACTAAAGAAATTAAAGAGGAAATTTAAAAATACCTAGAAACAAATGATAATGAAAACATGATGACTCAAAACCTGTGGGATGCAGCAAAAGCAGTTCTAAGAGGGAAGTTTATAGCAATACAATCCTACCTCAAGAAACAAGAAACATCTCAAATAAACAACCTAACCTTACACCTAAAGCAATTGGAGACAGAAGAACAAAAACACCTAAAGTTAGCAGAAGGAAAGAAATCATAAATATCAGATTAGAAACAAATGAAAAAGAAATGAAGGAAACAGTAGCAAAGATCAATAAAACTAAAAGCTCGTTCTTTGAGAAGGTAAACAAAATTGATAACCCATTAGCCAGACTCAAGAAGAAAAGGGAGAAGACTCAAATCAATAGAATTAGAAATGAAAAAGGAGAAGTAACAACTGACACTGCAGAAATCCAAAGGATCGTGAGAGATTACTACAAGCAAATATATGTCAATAAAATGGACAACCTGGAAAAAATGGACAAATTCTTAGAAACGCACAACCCTCCAAGAATGAACCAGGAAGAAATAGAAAATATAAACAGAAAAATCACAAGCACTGAAATTGAGACTGTGAATAAAAATCTTCCAACAAACAAAAGCCCAGGACCAGATAGCTTCACAGGCGAATTCTATCAAACATTTAGAGAAGAGCTAACACCTATCCTTCTCAAACTCTTCCAAAATATAGCAGAGGGAAGAACATTCCCAAACTCATTGTAGAAAGCCATGATCACCCTGATAACAAAACCAGACAGAGATGTCTCGAAGAAGGAAAACTACAGGTCAATACCACTGATGAACATAGATGCAAAAATCCTCAATAAAATGTTAGTGAACGGAATCCAACAGCACATTAAAAGAATCATACATGATCAAGTGAGGTTTATCCCAGGAATGCAAGGATTCTTCAATATACACAAATCAATCAATGTGATAAACTATATTAACAAATTGAAGGAGAAAAACCATATGATCATTTCAATAGATGCAGAAAAAGCTTTTGACAAAATTCAACACCCATTTACAATAGAAACCCTCCAGAAAGTAGAAATAGAGGGAACTTACCTCAGCATAATGAAGGCCATATATGACAAACCCACAGCCAACATCTTTCTCAATGGTGAAAAACTGAAACCATTTCCTCTAAGATCAGGGACAAGACAAGGTTGTCCACTCTCACCACTATTATTCAACATAGTTTTGGAAGTTTTAGCCCCAGCAATAAGAGAAGAAAAAGAAATAAAAGGAATCCAAGTCAGAAAAGAAGAAGTAAAACAGTAACTGTTTGCAGATGACACGATACTATCCACAGAGAATCCTAAAGATGCTTCCAGAAAACTACTAGAGCTAACCAATGAATTTGGTAAAGTAGCAGGATACAAAATTAATGCACAGAAATCTCTTGCATTCCTATACACTAATGATGAAAAATCTGAAAGAGAAATGAAGGAAACACTCCCATTTACCATTGCAACAAAAAGAATAAAATACCTAGGAATAAACCTACCTAAGGAGACAAAAGACCTGTATGCAGAAAACTATAAGACACTGATGAAAGAAATTAAAGATGATACAAACAGACAGAGATATACCATGTTCTTGGATTGGAAGAATCAACATTGTTAAAACGACTATACTACCCAAAGCAATCTACAGATTCGACACAATCCCTATCAAACTACCAATGGCATTTTTCACAGAACTAGAACAAAAAATTTCACAATTTGTATGTAAACACAAAAGACCTCGAATAGCCAAAGCAATCTTGAGAAAGAAAAGCGGAGCTGGAGGAATCAGGCTCCCGGACTTCGTCTATACTACAGAGCTACGGTAATGAAGACAGTATGGTACTGTCACAAAAATAGAAATATAGATCAATGGAACAGGAAAGCCCAGAGATAAACCCACGCACATATGGTCACCTTATTTTTGATAAAGGAGGCAAGAATATACAATGAAGAAAAGATAGCCTCTTCAATAAGTGGTGCTGGGAAGACTGCATAGCTACATGTAAAAGAATGAAATTAGAACACCCCCTTACACCATACACAAAAATAAACTCAAAATGGATTAAAGACCTAAATGTAAGGCCAGACACTATCAAACTCTTAGAGGAAAACATAGACCGAAGACTCTATGATGTAAATCACAAGATCATTTTTGACTCACTTCCTAGAGAAATGGAAATAAAAACAAAAATAAATGAATGGGACCTAACGAAACTTAAAAGCTTTTGCAAAGGAAACCATAAATAAGACGAAAAGACAACCCTCAGAATGGGAGAAAATATTTGCAAATAAAGCAACTGACAAAGGATTAATCTCCAAAATTTACAAGTAGCTCATGCGGCTCAATATCAAAAAAACAAACAACCCAATCCAAAGTTTGGCAGAAGAGCTAAACAGACATTTTCCAAAGAACATATACAGATTGCCAACAAACACATGAAAGGATGCTCAACATCACCAATTATTAGAGAAATGCAAATCAAAGCTACAATGAGGTATCACTTCACACCGGTCAGAATGGCCATCATCAAGAAATCTACAAACAATACATGCTGGAGAGGATGCGGAGAAAAGGGAACCCCCTTGCACTGTTGGTGGGAATGTAAATTGATACAGCCACTGTGGAGAACAGTATGGAGGTTCCTTAAAAAACTAAAAATAGAACAACCATTCAACCCAGCAATCCCACTACTGGGAATATACCCTGAGAAAACCATAATTCAAAAAGAGTCATGCACCACAATGTTCATTGCAGCTCTTTTTACAATTGCCAGGACATGGAAGCAACCTAAGTGTCCATTGACAGATGAATGGATAAAGAAGATGTGGCACATACATACAATGGAATATTATTCATCCATAAAAAGAAATGAAATTGAGTTATCTGTAGTGAGGTGGATGGACCTAGAGTCTGTCATACAGAGTGAAGTAAGTCAGAAAGAGAAAAACAAATACTGTATGCTAACACATATATATGGAATCTAAAAAAAAAAAAATGGTTCTGAAGAACTTAAGGGCAGGACAGGAATAAAGATACAGACATAGAGAATGGACTTGAAGACACGGGGAGGGGGTAATGGAAGCTGGGACGAAGTGAGAGAGTGGCATGGACATATATACACTACCAAATGTAAAATAGATAGCTAGTGGGAAGTAGCTGCATAGCACAGGGAGATCAGCTCAGTGCTTTGTGACCACCTAGAGGGGTGGGATTGGGAGGGTGGGAGGGAGACGCAAGAGGGAGGAGATATGGGGATATGTGTATATGTATAGCTGATTCACTTTGTTATAAAGCAAAAACTAACACACCATTGTAAAGCAATTATACTCCAATAACGATGTTAAAAAAAAAAAGCAGCTGCTCAAAACTGGCCTGTTGAAACCTGAGACTCGGGCTGAAGCTTCAGAATTTTGGTAGAGAAATGTCAAGAGATCATCATTCATGGAGATTTGAAATGATGATTACAACTGTAGAAATCCTGTATGACCCTAAAACAAATCACAGTTGAAGATGTCCCTGGTTCAGAGACACTGTTTTGCCCATTTCAATTCTACCTCTGCTCCTACTGGTTTTCCTAGAAAGTGTAATGTGTTTTTTGTTTTATTTGTTTTGCTTCAGTAGGCTGTGGAACACTGCTTGGCATCAAGAGAAATACACAGAATTTTAGGAGTGTTTCCTTATAGACCGAAACAACCAGAGAATAAATAGGAATGGCAGGAGCACAGAATCTGGAATCAGAAGAGACCTTAGAAATCCTTTGCCCCAGATTCTCAAACAGTGCAGGAAGTTCTTCTAAGAGATTTCTGTCCCATCCCAGACTTGTGTTAAATACTTCCATCGGCAGAGACCGTATTAGCACACCATAACTCGTATTATGGTAAGTCTTCCCACGACCTCCACAAATAGGATCACTTTCTAGCCTTAGAACAGTATGATCCTCATTCCATATAGCAGCTTTCCAGTTTATGTACCTTGTACAGCATTTTTTCTTTAGGACTTAAGTATCTTCAGTTGTAGGTTTTTCTGAAATGGCTGGAGCCATCAGATAGAACGTCACTGAGGATGTGGTTCCTGAGGGAGGGCACAGGATAAGCAGAGGAATGGGTCTAAAGACTGCTCCACAAGGAACAAGGATTCAAATATTCATTAGTTGATATGGATGGTATCCCGTGGCATAGTTAATATATGACTCTGTTTAACACCAGCAGAGTTAATGCAGTTACCGGGCAGCAAAGCATTTCCAAAAAGGCCAGCCTTTCTTCTCATTGACTATTGATGACTGCAGCCCAGGGGAAAGTAGTACATTCATAAACATCAATCAGAGCAGGAAAGGTGCCTTCCAGTCTGTGAAATGAGATAATGTATGTGAAAGCTCTTTGTCAACAGTAAACAGTATATAAATGTAAAGGATTGTTATCATTGTTTTACAAGGAAGTTGGAATAGAATTACTGCTCTTTGTTTTAAAGTTTTCTATGTGGCCAACTCAATAGATACCTAACAGGAGAACTTTGCCTCCTTTTTCATTTTCTCTGAGTAGCTATTTAATGAAATTGTTTTAAAATAGTGAGTCTCAGACTTTTTTTTATGTAGGCTACACTCTCTTTCCAAGTTTTTAATTTCTTTAAGCAATTTCCTTTGCTATTTCCTCAACACACATTTTATTCTAAAATGACAGATTATAAAGACACTTGCCTAGGACTATGAGATGTAATTCATCTGAATTAACATGAGCCCTGGTAAAAGATTAACTGAGGCATATTAAAAATTCTAAGAGTTTATTTCAGCAAAAATCAGTTTGAATTGAGCAGCATCTAATCTACACATAGAAAGGATCTCCGAGGAGCTGTACAAAATGAAAGACTTTTATAGGCAGAAGGGAACAAGGTACAAGAAAGTTATACTAGGCAAAAAAGCGGGTTGGTAATTGCAAGGTTACATTTCCTAAGGGGATGTTAGGAATCTATCAGGCAGATTACCTAACTAGTACTGATCAGGCAATTCCTGATTCACTGGTTTAAGATTCCATTTCTGGAATAGCCAAAATTAACACTCAGTTAACTCTCAGTTTGGTGATATGCAGCTTAGCATAAGCAACTCCATTTTGGGCTTGTTGACTTGTTTTTTAGCAAACCCTAATCCTGTTAAAGACAGGGATCTACCATTTGTATAGTAGCTGCTATGGGCTGGAAATTGTTAGGAGTTGTATATATAGTCATCCCTCCACATCCACAGGTTCTACATCCTCAAATTCAATGAACCACAGATCAAAAATATTTGGAAAAAAAATTCCAGAAATTTCCAAAAAACAAAACTTGAATTTTCAGCACCCCAGCAACTACTTACATAGCATTTACATTGTATTTACAACTATTTACATAGCATTTGCATTGTATTAAATAGTATAAGTAATCTTGAGATGACAAAGTATACGTGAAGATGTGCATAGGTTATATGCAAATACTACACCATTTTCTGTAAAGGACTGGAGCATCTACTAATCTTGGTATCTGAGGGAGGGTCCTGGAACAAGTCTTGAGTGGATACAGAAGCAACACTGTATATTATCTCAGTTAATCCTCACGATCACCCTCATCCTGATTTACAGAGGAGGAAAGATTTCAAAACTCTCCTGAGGTTGAAAAGCTAATAATTGGCAGAACTCAGAATTTAAATCCAGTTGTCTCATCCCAAATGTTTTGTTTCTAAATCTCTAAAGAAGCTATTTTGAAATGTGTAGATGAAAACCAGACTATCATTCCCACAATGATTTTCAAATATTGCCACAAAGGAATGGGTTTTCTAAGTACTTTATGAGTGTCTTTCTAGTTGTTAAAACACCATATGCTATTACCTAAACTTTTACACAATTACATCACATTTTTACTATGGAAACTTAGAACTTCAGAAGTCCTTCTTGTTATTTTGTCATTGGTTGTCTTGGTAGTTGCTTTTTTCTCTTCATTAAAGATAAATAATCTGAAACTATCACACTTGGCAAAAGAATTAAGGATTACTTACTTTAAAAATTGAGCAAACTTTTCTTTAACCTTTAAAAATGTATCCATAGCACATTATCTTTAAAACTGAGGTTGGACTACTACCTCCAGAAAGAGGGAGTAGACATACTTTTCTCTATTTCTCCCACTAAGTACAATTAAAAACTCTGGAACTTATATGTAAAGCAAATGTAATAAGACCCATAGCATTATTATTTACAATAGCCAAGACATAGAAGCAACCTAAGTATCTATCAAAGATGAATGGATAAAGAATTAGCCATAAAACCAAATGAAATTTTGCCATTTACAACACCATGGATGGACCAGGAAGGTATTATGTTCAGTGAAATACGTCAGACAGATAAAGACGAATCTAAAAAATAAAACAAAAGAATGAATATAACAAAACAGAAACAGATATAGAGAATGAGCTAGTTGTTACCAATGGGGAGAGGAAAGGGGGCAGGGACAAGATAGGGACAGGGGATTAAGAGGTACAAACTACTATGCATACGGGCTTCCCTGGTGGCACAGTGGTTGAGAGTCCGCCTGCCGATGCAGGGGACACGGGCTCGTGCCCCGGTCCGGGATGATCCCACATGCCGTGGCGTGGCTAGGCCCGTGAGCCACGGCTGCTGAGCCTGTGCGTCCGGAGCCTGTGCTCCTCAACGGGGGAGGCCACAACAGTGAGAGGCCCGCGTACCGCAAAAAAAAAAACCTACTATGCATAAAACAAATGAGTACACATATATATTGTACAGCACAGGCAATAGAGCCAATATTTTATAATATCTATAAATAGAATATAATATTTAAAAATTGTGAATCACTATGTTGTAAACTTGGAATTTATATAATATTGTAAATCAACTATACCTCAGTAAAATAAAATAAAGGAGCTATAAAAGGAAAATACTCAAAATTCATCACCAACTAATAAATTTTACTAGGATCTATGCTTTGAGGCTGTTTACATCTATATTGTAGCTATATGATGGAAATACTACATTAATGATGTGCTACTGAATGTCTCTGCCCAATTCCACAATCAGGGACATCACGTAGGCAGCTTGAAATCAGCTCTGGTGGGATAATTTACATCATGAAAATCAGCAAATGCTACAAATTGGGACTTTGATCCCCTGAGAGCTGATTGTTAAACATTTACCAACCCACCACTGGCCCAGAGATGTCAGTGCCTCATCCAGTACCACATTTGCTTCCTTTCATTGCCTCCAGAAATGCCTTCCTACTCCCTCTCAATCCCTATCCTTCTGAAACTTCTGCCTTTTGTATGACCACTGGATGATTGGCTTCCATTCTCAGCTTCCACAGCAAAGCTGGCTTTGCCCTGGGTGAGCCCCATTGCACACTTCTTGGCATTTATAGTGTGAATGAATGAATGGATCGATGGAGGAGTGAATGAATGAATTAATGTTTCAGGGATTATTTCTAAACTATGATCAAGCCATTGTTTAACTTCCACAACATATAGCCAGGTGACACTATTTATGACTCATAAATACCAGTTTTGCTTGCAGGAATTTAAGTGTAACTTCTCTGTATCCCAAATTGCCTTCTGGTTAAAAGAGGCTCTTAGGGCTTCCCTGGTGGCGCAGTGGTTGAGGGTCTGCCTGCCGATGCAGGGGACATGGGTTTGTGTCCCCGTCCGGGCGGATCCCACATGCCGCAGAGCGGCTAGGCCCGTGAGCCATGGCCGCTGAGCCTGCGCGTCCGGAGCCTGTGCTCCGCAGCGGGAGAGGCCACAACAGTGAGAGGCCCGTGTACCGCAAAAAAAAAAAAAAAGAGGCTCTTAATCCACTCTCCTTACTAACCCCATAGGATAGCATGAAGCTTAATCGTCGAGAAGGTACTTTGAAAATAAGTGCTGCTATACAAACATATGGCAGTGCTACTATTATTATAGTAAGTTTCAAGTCCTTGAAGGCACAACTTGTGCATGTTTCCAAGAAACTAGATATATGGTTGTGATAACTTGAATTGGAAATTAGTGTAAAAATAGAAAACGCCGTAATATAAAATATTTATTGTGTGCTTTTTATGTACAGCTGATTTGGTTTTTTAACAGTGACTTTTAAATGGTCTTATTACATTCTCTATGGATATAATTATTAAATAATTATATAAGCTACAGTTACAGATATAAGCTAACTGAAAAATAATTGTGTAGTTGTAGCAGCACTGAAATGTAAACTCTTAGATGCAGAGAACAAGTTTCGTGGTAATTATACTTGCCATTAAATGATAACATCCAATTGGTATCTAATCTTCAGGCTACAAATGCGCGTGTAATACTGCAAATACACTCTAATTACATGGCTGTTTGTCCCCTGTAAAAGTAATAAGATGAACTACAAGCAGTGTTGCAAATTCCAATGAAGAATTTTATTCAGACTCTAATGAAAGATGCCAGGTGAAGCTTATGGCTTAATACCCTCCTTATTTCTACCTTCAGTACCAATGATTTTACTACTTAGTTCCAGATGTCAAAGTTCGTATCCCAATATTATTACCATTATTTGACACTGTTGTTACTTAACGAGAACTGACCTGATATTCTACTGAAGGCTGCAAAAGTCTTATTCTGGAAATTGAAGCAAAATATATAGAATATTTGTCTGATAGAGTTCTAATAAAGAAAAGTGACTAACTTCTCCATCTTAAATCCTTAGAAGACAACTTTATTATCTCAAACCCTCTCCTTGAACATTTATCTAAAACCATAATTCTTCATTTCTGTTATTTTGTCTCAGCATGAAGGTGCATCTTCTAATTGAAATTCTGTGTTCATATGTTCAGATATCCGGTACCTGGCACAGAACTTCGTAAATATTTTGAATGAATGAATAAACAATTGAATAATAGTTTGTAAGTCTCAATTTATTTCCTGCAAGTAAACGAAGCCAAATATGTTTACCTGACTTTCTCGTGGGGTTAATAAATCATTTTGGTGACTTTTGTACACAGATTAGATATGCTATAATATGAAGACCTAGAACACTGAAGTAGATAAAAATATTGTGAATTTATGTATATTAATTGAGAACCCCTACTTTTATGACTTTAAGTGTGTATACACTTAAATAATCCCTATCAAGTGAACTGAGAAGTGATAAAGAAGAAGTAACATTAAGAATTAAGATGATGGGCTTCCCTGGTGGCACAGTGGTTGAGAGTCCGCCTGCTGATGCAAGGGACACGGGTTCGTGCCCCGGTCCGGGAAGATCCCACATGCCACGGAGCAGCTGGGCCCGTGAGCCATGGCCGCTGAGCCTGCATGTCCGGAGCCTGTACTCCGCAACGGGAGAGGCCACAACAGTGAGAAGCCCGCCTACCACAAAAAA
>NW_020174704.1:1832814-1891215 GCF_003031525.2 Neophocaena asiaeorientalis asiaeorientalis | reverse complement strand
CCCTCCCCAAAAAAAAAAAAAAAAAAAAAAGAATTAAGATGAGAGGTGGGTGGACAGCAGAGAGATTCCAAGACTGATGATTTATGGCCTTAGAAACTTATGTTTTCTATGTGCTTCATCTATGCTTTAGAAATGAAAATTTCTGAAGTCTGTTACAATCACTCTATACCACATTTTATTTATCTACCTTAAAAATGATTTATTTCTAAAACAACAACAGTAGCTAATATTTATTGAGGATGTATTCCTCACTGTCACCCTTTGGTGTCCCTATGTGTGAAATGGCTTTCCCAGGGTCAGACAGCTGGTGGAGCAGACACTTGAACCTGGAGCCAGCCAGAGGCATGCAATGAACCTCAGTGCCTTTCGGGGGGTGATGCTGTCGCAGTGCACCCTGGTTTCAAACTCTCTGCCTTTGCATGCACCTCTTCCGGCTAGAAATGCTTTCTCTTCCTGCCCAGTGACTCAAACCCCGCTACTTAGGGCCCTACTCAAGTTCTCCTATTCCCACAGTATTTTTATTGTCCCGACCTCCTATCTCACACAGTACGAAAAGTTTATGCACACTGTGTCATTCCCACGAAGTAGTGTCTACCTCTTGAGGCAAGAACTTCTTTCTGAGAATTCTCTCTTACCACCCCTACTTCTCCATCCCGCCCACACCACAGCACCTAACACGTAACACATAAATAGAAAGCAACTCTTTGTTGATAGAACAATATCGCTCAAGTTCTTAAAAGAGCTCAGCAGGAGTTGATGTACTTTCAGGATTTAAATACTGGGGCTTCGTAGTTGTGGTTAACAGAAGCATATAAAATCGAAATGTTTTCAATAGGACCCACACTTTAAAAGCTAAAAAGTCACTTATCTGAGAAAGTTCCAGATACTCAAGTGTGTGATTGAAGATGTGGCTCACTCTTCAGAATTTACATTCCCAATATCCTGCCTTTCCCTGAAGATTAAGCTACTCAAATGTGTTGTCAGTTATGCTGATACGTCCTTCTCATCCTGTGTTCCTGAGACAGGGCAGGGTGTGACTGTTCTGTTTCCAGGGACACTGTGTGTTAAGGATAGAATTTTAATCAGATCAAGTCCCACAGAATAACCAGTTTTTGATATTTTATATATATATAATTTTTCTTTTGCTCCATTCTCTGTCACACCAGAGAGAGAGTCAAGGGACCTGAGGCAGGCTATTGTAAAGTATTCCTTTTTCCAGTTGGTGAGAGAAGAAAAACCTAAATTTAAAGAAAGAAAGCGTTTCTCATACCATGGCACATCCTTCAAGGTTTAAAAAAGCAAAGATTAGGCTAAATTTGCTCTTTACAGAAATATTCAAAACACTTTAAAGAATGGCTTCTCTCTCTTTCTCTCAGACACACACACACACACACACACACACACACACACACACCCAAAAACCCAGCCACCCCTTATTTGATATCTAATTTGGTTTTCTGGTTGCTCTGTATCTAAATCTGAATTTTGCTTACAATAGCCGTGTTAAATTCTTTCCCTTACCCACCTCCTGGGAATTATATTTGCTCTTAGGTTGTACATTTACAGATTCCAGAATTTACTGATCCAAATTTTGGTCTGTGCTGTATTTTTCTCTTCCTTCTCTCTCACATTTATCATCATTTTCTGCTTGTATATCTGTCCATTTGTCTTTCTTTCCTTTAATTTCTGTTCCATGGTCCCTAGATAGAAAATGAAATATTAGGTTTGTCAAGCGTATATCACTGTTTAAATGCCTGGAGATGATGGGTTAAACAGACCAATCAATGAAACAAACCTCCAGTGCATTGCAGGGGCTGCAAGGGATGTTCCCTTTGGCTCTTTAAGACCTAACAAGTCAATAACCTATTAATATCATATTCTGCCAGTCACCTCTCCACAATTCACATGTGACTCTTTAGGACAAAAGTTTACAGTTTTGTAGTGAATTAAATAGAAGAATATTTGTGTCAAAATCCAAACTAAAAATAAACTGTAAATAAATTTAAAAAGTGAGATGGAAATAAATAATAATCATATGATTATAACTCTAAGATACACCACAATATTTACAGTTATAACATGAATATTACAAACACATAAAATAATTCAGATTTTTAAGCAATGAATCCAATCATGCCATCATTTTTCAGCATATTACCACATGTAATGCCTTATGAATAAATGCCCAACACGTAAAAGGTAAGATCCTTGCACTTTGAGAGTTTACTTTGAAAAGAGATGATCAGAAAACAAAAAACTTTTTTTTTAGTGTTTCCCATTTTAGATAATTTTATATCATAAAGGATCAAAATTTAATAGTCTGAATATCAAAGAAAACACATCTGAAAGCATCACTCATTATGTATAGAGCAAAGTTGTTTAATGGATATATCTGATAGTCCTTTGTATTTATAAAATCATGTATGCATATATATAAATATAAGCTATTAGGGATGACAGCATCTGAGTTGAAAAACTGACAGCCTACTTTCGATGATTTATATTTTGAACTTCTTTTACCTGTTTGTTCTTGTTTCTGATGTGAAAAAAACATAGGAATATTTTAATATAATTCAAAAACTTCTCCAAATATTAACTCATGACGTCCAAAACTGATTTTCCATCATTAGTTTACATGAAAGGGAAATCGGAGTCAGTTAGTCCATTTCTTAGAAATGAAATTCTTCACTGCAGCATATCTAAAGATTGAATGTGTTCTGTGACATTAGAAAAATTTAGAAGTCTTTAGTATTACCCTTCCCAAAGAGAACTACTCTTAATACCGTGGTTAAAGATCCAGCTTTGGAGTCAGAGAGATTTCATTTTAAATCCTGGCTCCATTACTTAAAAATCATGTGACATGGGTTTTTTTAATCTCCCAATGTAAAATGGAGACTTCAACTTGTTCCTTAATGGGTTTGGTGGCAATTAAATGAAACGTCATATCATAATGAATGCAGAGTGTTTTGCCCTGTACTGAGCATGGAGTAAATCATTTAATACAGGGAGAAGAATGGAGTTCATCCAACTAATCATAGTCATTCAAGGACATGGGCGTACTGTGTTCAAATATCCTTTCCCCCAAATTCCCTATATATCCTGAGCTCATCTACCTATCTTACTATAGGGCTGTCTTTTGAACTGAACATTATACAGCTATTAAAGCAACTCAAGATCTACTCTTCTTTTGTGTTGGTATTAGCCATATCAACTTGTAGTAGTGAAAATAAAGGATCACTCCCATTCCAGATGAAAGCAATGAGGCAAGTAGTAGGAGTAGGATTCAGCTTTGGGGAAAGTATTGTGTCCTGAAAGAAAGAAAATTATGAGTACGATCACCCAGATTCCAAGCTAGGTAGGTTAACTTTTCTTGCCTATATATGATATACTACCAGCTTCTCTCCTGAGGAGGCCCAGTCATTTTCATTCATTCAACAAACATTTACTGAACACCTCCTGTGTTCAAATCCCTGAAATAGGCTTGAAATATACTTGTGAAAATTGCCAACATTCCCTGCCCTCCCAGAGCTCTTGCCCTTCCTTTCCCAAGCACCCTACACATCCACCATATGCTAATCAAGTGAATATCTATCCAAGGGCTTCAACAATAGTTTAAGTTAGATTTTGATTAAAAAAAAGAAAGTGTACTATCTTGTCTCTACTTTTCTTTTATTGTTTTTTTTACCCAACTTCTCATTTCACCCTACCCTTTGACACAGCCATGCAGAGTTTGTAGTTCCACTCTGTTTCACTGTCTAAAACATAGTGCTCAACTTTAGTTTCACTTTAGAATCACCTGGGTAGATGGTGTTAATCTTTATGCCCAGGTTTCAACCCAGACAAATTATGTCAGAATCCCAAGGAGTGGGCCCAAAGCATCAGCTGTGTTTAACTCCCCAGGTAATTCCAACTTGCAGTCAAGGTTGAGACTCTGCTCCAAAGTCTTTCTCTGCACATACCACCCTTACTTCACAACTCACTTCTTTATTGCCTCACTCCTTACTCATCCAGCAAGACACAGCTCAGCTATTCTTTCTTCCTGTGAAGTATTTCCTGAACTCAGCCGACCTAGACTGGCATAGGGTCATGCATTGATTTTCTACTGCTGCATAACAAATAGCATAGATTTAGCCTAAAAACCACTCATTTATTAGCTCAGAGTTCTGTAGGTCAGAAATCCAAGCACGCATGATAGTATTCTCTACTCACAGTGTCCACAAGGCTGAAATCAAGGTGTCAATCAGCCGTGTCTTCATCTGGAGTGCCAATTAAGGTGAGATACACTTCCAAGCTCCCCTAGCTTGTTTGCAGAAATCATTTCCTTACAATTGTAGAACTGGGATCCCTGTTGTCTTATTAACTGGCAGCCAGGGATGGCTCTCAGCTTCTAGAATCTACTCTTGAGTCCTTGCCATATGGCCTCCTCCAGCCATCTCACACCTCCAACATGGCTGACTTCAGAAAGGGGCCAGTTCCTGCTAAGTGTTCTCCTGATTGGTTCAGGCCCACCTGGATAGCCTCCCCTTTGATTACTTCAAAGTCAACAGATTAGTAAGCTAATTATAAGCGTACTATCCCATCATATTCATAGGTTCTTCACAGGCTCAAAAGGAGGGACTCATACCAGAAGGTGGGAATCTTGGAAGCCATCTTTGAGTTCTGCCTACCAAGTACCCCTCCTATGGCTCCCAGAAGTCCGTCACCACTATTTCTCTAGACATTGACTCCTAGGAGGGCAGGGACCATGTTATAGTCCTATTTGTCTGCTCAGCATGTGTAACTCAAAGCCTGGAATAGGTACTTGTTCACCAAGAGTTTACTAAGTATTCATGTGGTACATATGCATAAGTCAGACCTTTTGCATATTAGAAAATAGAGCGAGCACAAATTTGGATAAAAGCCTGATCCAGGGTCGTAGGGAAGATGCAACAAATTCAATACTTTCAAAAGTTAAGAAAGGGTAACTTCAAAAGCAGGCTAATAAACATATAAGAGTACTTTTATTTTCCTTTGAAGATTTTTAATTAATTTCATTGTTTCTAAAATCATTGTTGTCTCAAAATATGTATGAACTTTTTTTCATATTTATTGCCTTTGAACCCAATGACTACTTTTCCATTTTGCATCCTTATTTTGATGGCTTGAAGAATAATTTTCCCCTCTATTGGCCAATGTGCCAAATACATCATTCATAGGATGTACAATATACATGCAAATTAATAGTAATTAATTGATCTTTACATTATGATCATAAAGTTAATTGTGTAATGCAGGTCTTCTGCCTTGATGGTGCTTGGCACAGTGAAGAATGGAGACTTAGGCATTTGCATGGCATTTCCAACACCCCTAGCCTCTAGCCTTGGATAAGTCACCTCTACCGTCTCAGTGTTTTTTTCCCTAAAATGGAGATGGCAGTACCTTTTTGAATGTATGTATGGAAGTATTCGAGATAAGTTGTGAGGAACTGGCACAGAAAAATAGTGATAATTGTTGATTAAATGCCAACAATTTTCCCTATCTCCATCCTACCCAATCTTGAGACATTTACAGGGAGAAGGGAAAGTAAATTATTTACTTCCCCCTCTGTTTATAGGAACACGTTAGGAGAAGAAGATCCACCTACCTAAAAATTTAATCTGATCTAAATGAAGATAAAACTGTAAATTCAAAGCTTGTTGTAAGGCACATTGTTGACCAAAGTCTGAAAGCAGGAGACTGAGAAAAGGGTAACTCAAACTACTTCGTATAAAATTAAACAGGAGAAATTGTTTCCAACTATACCACTGTTAGGAAAATCTTTCTCTTCTGTCATATAGCTCTAGAGCAGTGCTGTCTAACAGAAATACAATGCAAGCCACATATGTAATAGAAGCTACATTGAAAAGCTTTTAAAAAAGGGTAATTAATTTTAATAATATATTTTACTTAAAATATATAAAATATTGCTTCAACATATAATCAAAATGAAAAATTATTAATGAGCTATTTTACATTTTTTTAAATGCCAACTCTTCAAAATTTCACACACATTTTTTTTCATTTGTGGCACATTTCACTTGAAACTATCCACAATCCATGGGCTCAGTAACCACATGACATGTCTGTAAGTGTGTGTTTCTGTGTGTATATTTGTGTCTATGTATATGTTTTAACCTAAAGACTCTTAAACCACAAGAAAAATGAAGGATATATTTTCTCTTTACACATGTGAAAATGAACCTGACTCAGCTCACCAAAGTTCACCTTGGACCCTATGCTAGACTTGAGTGCTCTTATGACATCTCCCTCCCTCTCGCTTTCTCTCTTTCTCCTCTGTTCTCCTCTCTCTTTCCTCCCATCTCTCTCTCCCTCTTTCTGTCTCTCAAAATGTGCCTTCAGGTAGGGAAACAAGACTAGGAATCCGAGCACCCATAAGGACTATATCCCTGTGAAGCGTTTGATACTTTTCACTCTATGAAAAGTCACATTAAAATCTGGGTTTTTTTTTATTGTTTTTCTCATCTCCCCTGTAATAACCTCTAGTTTCCTTCCAAACTCCTACTAAGGACACTGGCTTTGTTCTAGTGTAGTGGGGAATTTTAAAGAAAGGGAAATAAAGTATGACCTTCCCCGCGTCACCTCTCTGCTGAGACCAGGGTATCATTTTGAGGAAGGAAATGGTCCTGAAGTTCCAGAAATGACCAGCTGCCCACAGCAGGCCTAGGAAGGATGGGAAGAGAGAGCAAGAGAAGAGAAGCAGCTGCGCTGGGGAGTCTATCCTTTTTCTCTGGTGCGTTATAAGAATACCCTTAAAGAAGAGGCAAACACTTGGGCTACTTCTTTGTTTTTATTGATATTAAAAGGTAATTTATACACTTTTCTCAATGGAAGGAAGGGGATTGGTCAAATGGATGGACTCAGAATCTGTGATGCTGCCCAGTGATAGGCCAAAATTCTTACCTTAACTCTTCTTAGACTATGACAAGACAGCTTTCTGCACAAAATCTGATTTGATAGAGCAACAAAGTCTCCATGAAGAATATGGAGACACCAGGTGCTCTAGAAATAGTCTGAGAGGCACAGAATGTAAAATGCTTGTCCAAGTACCCTGACTGGCAATTTTTGAGACCTTTCTCGGTGCAGGATCCTGCCCCACACACATACACACGTGGACATAGAACACGCACGCCCAGTAAGAAGAGAGACAGAGAAATATTACCGTGAATGTCTTGACTTTTTTAGGGTACTAGGTTTCCATTTCCTCAACTAGAGCAATGTCAATAACCCCCTAGTGATCCAATCAAAAAGAAAAGAATGTATCATGCAAAAACCAAACCAAAAAAAACACAAGCTTCTCTAGCCATCGTGATCTGACCCTGTGGGAAAAACACTCCACCAAATACATATGCAGTTTCAATCAATACCCTAACGTTGAAATAATTCAACGTGTTATTTGATAAATAGCATGCATGTGTGGGTATATAAACACACACACACACACACACACACACACACACCCCAACACACACTAACACATAAACATGCTCTTCATATGTAGAGATGAACCTACTCACACAGATTGCTCCTGGTGGATACGAAAGTCAGGCGAGAGGACCACTGAGAGGCCAAGTGTCCTGTCCACATGCAAAGGCCATCCTTTTATCTGCAGCTACAGCTGCTACTCTCAGTGCCTAAAAGAGTCAGGACTACCCACAGACAAAGCTGTTACCAAACCTCCACCCAAGGACTTAGAATCCCAAGAAAAAAAGGCTTTGACCTTGTCAAAAAGATACTTGGGAAGGTGCTGGATCGGAGGGAAGACCTTTCCGCATAGCTTTTGGAGAAAACCACAATTTTAAAGTATTAGTCATAATTAATGCAAGAAGATCCTCTCCTTGCAAACAGGTAAAATCAGGCTAAAGTCATTTCACTAGTGATCAAATAGCTGAAGTCTAGCTAATGAATTATGTTGCTGCAGTAACCGGAAAAAAAGAAGATGAAAGCCTGTGATCCACTGTGAAAACATTTAGGGATAAATTTGAGGTTCCAATTCACAGAACATATCTGTAAAGTTTATTATAACTCCGAAGTTGCCGGTTTAAATTGGCTTCTTCCTGAAGATTGGGGTGTTTAAATTGCATAGAGATGGAGAAAGACGCATTGTTTCTCACCAAAAATGGAGCTCAATCTCAAAGAAGCTAGTTCATAGCTTGAATTATTCTATCTAATACAAGTTACCTCCCACAAAAAGATAGTGTAAAGTGTGACAGTTGCAGGTCGTGTTTACCCTCTGTCAAAATATTTCTCAGATTCTTTCAGTTAAATATATATTCTTGATCTCATCTGTGTCCCTGCTCTGTCTAAAAAATGTATTTCTTGTGCTTTACAATATGAAAGTTAAAAACACCAAGAATATTTCCATGTCAGTGCATTTAACTGATTTTTAAAGTTCTACCTTATTTTTTTCCATACAAGGAATAACCAAAAGTGTTAACCTATTTGTATAATGCACATTAAATGAATATAGTCTGAATTCATTTACATGAATGAATGAATACATGTAAATATATATTTACTATATATGATATTGTCATTAATATGCAAATATATTTTTATTCATCTATATATACCATTCATATGTAAATGAATGTGAATATTCACATATGAATGATGGTCTTTATAAGAACAGTTTTGGAAACAAAAGAAGATATTCTAGAAATATTTTAAGGGCTACTACCAAGAAATTAAAGCACCTAATTTTAAGAATTATCACAGTTTCATTAAAGAATAACCAGGGAAATTTTGAAAAGTAAGAGGCTGGTCTAATCTATTCTACCAGCTATTAAAACATATTAAAAATTCTACCATAATGAAAACAGCTTGGTATTCTAATTGTTTGTTTCTTCCCTTGAATACGTTTAACCCTTAGGTGGGATCTTCAGTCTCTATTCTCCATGTCTGGTGCCTATCTCATGGTTTTCATTTATTTGCTGCATCTTTCTCTCTTTGAAAGAAACCCTTTGGGGAGTTTAAGAAAAATAATGTAGGCTACTTCTGAAGTTGTCTAGCTTCAGTAAATTCCCTTTCCCTATCACTACTGAGAAATAAACACTTTGCAATTCATAGAGTGGAAGCAAAGTACCTGATGTTCCAAACACCGCACACAAGTCAGCATGGAATATCAAAAGTGTTAGAGGAGGGACTTCCCTGGAGGTCCAGTGGTTGGGACTCCACGCTTCCACTGCAGAGGGCACGGGTTCAATCCCTGGGCCGGGAGCTAAGATCCTACATGCCCGAGGCACGGCCAAAAATAAAATAAAAGTAAAAAATAAAATAAAATAGATTAAAAGTAAATATATATATTTAAAAGTGTTAGAGTAGCAATGCATCAACTCTATGAGGGTCAACCAGAAAACACAGTGCCTGCATGATTCAGCAGCAGGCCAATCAGAGGTCACCTACCAGAGCAGGCTGGTCATAGGTTTCAGTTCCCAAAAGCTGGTTAACCTACCCTCAATCATGTAATTAAACCTGTTGGTTTATCCCAGTTACCACCGAACCTTCTTATAATGTAGTACAATGGATCGATTTGGTAAGTACCAACAAGGAGTGGATTGTCATCATCAATGACTTTATTCTACACCAAGCTCCCCATCTCCAGGCCTTTGCACAGGCTGTGTCCTCTGTCTGGAATATACCTGTTGCACTCCTGCCCTCTCTATCACCCTTTCCTTAATATTGTCGACTCACTGCTTAGGTTTCTTTCAAATAATATATAATTTTTTACTGCATGTGAATTTAATTTCACAATTCTTCAATCCCAGTGCAGATGACTCACGTGAAAGCCTTTCCTAGCTCCCAAACATTATGTTAATTGGTTATGTAAATTGTCACTCCTCTCTTCATAGACAGCACCTTGTGCTTCTGTTTATCACAGCTCTTATCACCAGAAAATGCGTGGGCCTCTTTGTTTCGTTCTCTCCCCCACCGGACTGTAAACTTCAAAGCACAAGTACTAGGCAAGTCTTAGCTAATGATAACTTCTCAGCACCTAAAACCAAAACAAACAAGCAATTCCTATTTTAACTTCTTTGGGAATGTAATGACATTAAAAACTACCCTTGACACTGAGGTACCTACAAAAAAAAAAAAAAAATATGCCACAAACTTTATCTTAAAATCCATCCACTTTTTCTATTTTTAAAACCATAACCAAGCCACCATCTCCTTGCACCTGGATTCTGAGGACCCTCCTTTCCTCACTATCACCCCACTTTCCACGCTGCTCACCTTTAGTTTTAAAATGCACATTGGATCATCACGTCACTCACCTACTTAAACCTTCCATTGGCTGTGCACTGAACTTAAGATATCAAGTCCTAAACATGACTTACAAGGTCGGGCATATCTGGCCCCTGCCCATCTCTGCAGCTCCAGCTCTTTCTACTGAACCTACAGTTCACCAAGTGTCTTCCCACCTCAAGTGTTGTTCCTGCTCTACCTGGGCTATTCTCTGTCCCTCCCACCCCCTCAACACAACCTAGTCCCACCTGAATGACCCATTCTCACCGTCCAGGTCTCAGAGGCCACCCTGTTCCTCAATATGAAAGCAGCCTCGCCTGTTACATTCTTTCAAGGAATATGCATGTTTTTTCCTTCAGAGCATCTTTTCCAATTCATCATTGTATTCCCCTAGTAAACTTTAAGTTCTATGAGGGCAAGGATCACACCTATTCTCTTCACCAGTATATCCACAGTGCTCAGCTTGGGACCTATCTTCTAGTAAGTTCTTGATATGTGCTTTGAATGAATGAGTGGGTAATAAAGATGGAAAATGCAGGAAGAGTGCAGAATACAGAGTGGAGATTGAGAGTCAGCCCTCTCCTGCCAGAGGAGCTAGCCCGTGAGTTGCTCTGTAAAAGATGTGGTTGGGTTAGAAGAGTGATTTCCAGATTTCATGAAACAATTTTTTTTTAAATGGAGACTTACAGAATGTGGCCAGCTCAATTTTTCCATGTAACGTCATTAAAACCAAAAATGATTCCAACTAGAATAACTATTATTTTGTTTAGAAAGATATATTTTAACACTAAAAACAGGGGGGAAAAACTTCAAAGTAAAGGACAGTTCTTTAAACTGGATGAATCTAGCCTTATGCGAAATATATCATCCTGGGGTGTGTGTGCGTATGTGTGTTTTCTGGTTTCCCTTCAGAAAATTCCAGCAAGGACTGGCTCAAATCCATGGACCAGCGCTTGCTAAACACTGACCTGGATGAGAGGAGGGGAGGCAGAAGGCAGACAAAGTCCCCAGGAATGCTCCAGGCACATTCAGGAAACCATAAATAGATGGCCAAGATGCAGGTTTCGTGAAAGAGGAAATGATGACTAGATAAAGAGTGGAGGCAAAATGCCTGGACCATTAAACAAAAAATGCTCCCTTTCATCATGCTTGGCTCACACACAGAAATACCAGTGTTTCCAATAGGAGGAGAGGCTGAAAGGAAAGGGGGAGGAAAGGCCACTCAGCTGTTGACATTGAACATCTACTATGTGCCCGCACTGGATTCGGGCAGAGAGAAAGTAGGAGAAATACGTGCTGTGCTCACTTCAACGGGGTGGACAGTGGGACAGGATGAAGGGCAGTGAAATAGCAGTGCACAAATTTACCACCAGCAGAGAGGCTGGAAGTAGACACAGAGTGTTCAAGTGTATAATTACAGAGAAGAAAATGAAAGCTACAAAATAGCAAGTGGGAGTGACCCCATTTTCTGCTCTCCTAGCGCATGGGTTCTGGCCCCCATCCAGGCCCTAGGTACCCAGTGATTTGGAGGAGGAAAGCAGAGCTCCCTGGGGGCGGAGGAGCAATGAAGAACACCAGAGGAGATCTTTGACCTTTGTTTCCTCCTTACTGCATCCCAAGCCCTGCAGGGTTACAGAATGTAGAATCACCCAGGGCATCTTCACCTTCTTTTGGACAGTTTATCTCAGCCCCATCCCCAAATATAGGACAGATTATCACATTTCTTCGTCATTACACAGAAAGGGGGGGATTATAGTAGTTACCAGCCACTCCCATTTATTGAGAATTAGAAAACAGACAAATAAGGGGAAAGTCAATCTGAAATAAGATTATCAACTCGACCCAAAGTCAAGATTGAAATTCTAATTGACCAGCATACTGTCCACTATTAATTTACTATTCATTGTTCTTTGCCACATTTGAAGCTTTCCCTTTTCAGAGAAATCTTCCATCCTTGAAGGTCCATAATAGAATAAAGATGTACCTCACTTTGCCCTAAATCTCTTTTCCCTAAATCAATTATATTTTAAATGCACTTCCAGTGTTTTCTTTTTACAGGAACTAATAGCTATGCCAAGGGAGTGATAAGTCAGTGTTACAGTTTGTTTATTTTGAATGTGCATAGTTGTGGATGCTGAGATATGGGGTGGGTCAGTCTGGAGTCCCTCCTGAAGCCATGGACGCCAACATCATGAAGCCCTGCTCCTGGGCCATTCACTGTGCATCGATTGCTCCTGGAACTTATGTCCTTTTGTAAAGCAGAGTGCTTTGTGAATATGGATTACCACTCCTCTGTTCATTCTTTGCCTCTGTTCAGAGTTTAGAATATTGAGGGTTTCCCTGGTGACGCAGTGGTTGAGAGTCTGCCTGACGATGCAGGGAACACGGTTTCGTGCCCCGGTCCGGGAGGATCCCACATGCCGCGGAGCGGCTGGGCCTGTGAGCCATGGCCGCTGAGCCTGCGCGTCTGGAGCCTGTGCTCCACCACGGGAAAGGCCACAACAGTGAGAGGCCCGCGTACCGCAAAAAAAACCAATTTAGAATATTGAGTGTTCTTCAACCAGCATACAGGTTCTCCTTTGAGCATTAGAAGGCTTGGTTTCCAATTCTCCACTCCTCCACTCTCTTTGATATACAAGTGGCCTCATTTCCAACTCATGGCAACTAGGATGATTGCAAAGTCCTCAGCCTTTCTTGGAAGAAGGCACCATAGAAATACAAGTTTATGCTTACCTGTTAGTTTTTGTTCAGTGTTTTCCTGAGTCTCTGAAAATCCTGTTTTCAATAATGCAAATATATTTTAGATTTGCACCTCTTTTTACATAGGGTCTTGTAAATCTCTTTATGTAGGAAATTTAAAACCAAATTCCTACTCCAAATGCACCTGGAGGAGCAACTATTGAGGCTTGCTTGATTTCAAGCTATGTTTCACATGAATTGACTTAAAGTCTTCTAATACGAAAGAGTAACAAATAGTATTAAATATTTCAAGAGGTTTCCCATAACACTTGGGGGGAAAAAAACGGTATGAAACAAGTACCCATCAATTGAGGAATGGTTGGGTAGATTCCATGCTGTGGAATATTGCTATGCAGCTGTTATGAAAAGAGTGATTTGAGTGTGTACTTAACCAAAGGGGATATTCGTGATATGTTACTATTAGGTTAAAATGAAAACAAGTTTCAGAGAAATTTGTACAAGATGGCATCATTTTTGTAGAAAGCAAATATATATATGCATAGATGTGTTTGTACATGCTGGTATGAGCACAATGAAAGGTTTGGAAAAAAGCACAACAAACCTTTATAAGACTGGACCCAATGAAATGGCAATGGGGGTAGAGGATGATAACTTTTTCATTATCTATCTTGGTACTGTCTGACATGTTACAACCAGTACATGTTACTCATAATTATAAAATAACATAATAAATACAGTTTAAAAGGAAAACAGTTGTCTTATATTGTGTGTCTATAATAAAATCCCAAAGCAGGAGAGTTTGTCTGATTAGGAATTTGGGAATTCTGGTTGCTCTATAGGTAACAGCTCAAAGATCGTCCGCATTTAGACAGGAACAACCTTAAATTGTATGCCAGTTTTGGCCTGGAACATTCTTGGGGATGATTGAATGCTGCAGCTTTCAATACAAAGAAAGGAATTTTGATACCAGCTAAGCATTTCCCAGCTCCTGCCCTCTGATACTTTTCCCCATGACAGGAAAAATCAGAAGCTTGTAAATCATAACCAGGATATTCAGAGAAAATTTCTGTTCTTGGTTTTCTCTGCCACTTATCTGTCCACTGACAAAGAATTAAAAAATTGTATAAGTGATGTGACATCTTAAGGAGTAAGATTCAACAGACACACCTGTAGTAGGCTGCCAGGTGCACGGCACCTTAGCACCTTTACAGTCTTGTCAGGAAGTGAAGTTATGACACTAAGTTTTCCTACAAGAGTCTTCTTTCTCTGTGGACTGCTGATTCCTACAAATGACTCTGTGGTGCTTCCCACTGTTCCATGCCATGATCTATCCCCCGCCGATGGCCCTTCCCCTCACACAGAGATACAAAATCTAGTTATTTCACTTCCTTCCTAGATGAACTGCAAACACTTATGATTTTGAAAAAATGAAGGAAGTGCTTTCTAAAATTCTCAGCAATGGCATGAGACATTCTGTAGTTTCAAAATTATACTCTCCTAGAGTTCTGAGACTTAATAACAATGATACTCCAAGAAAGAGAAGCCAGCTACCAGGTCTTTCAGGAGGATTAAAACAACTTTCAGACAGGTGTTGCATCACAGAAATTCAAGTTTACTGGATAATTAAGCATAATCAAGTTAAATGGAATCTTTTTCCAATTCTTACTTTATTCATATATTGTCACCTTGCCCTATTCCAGAAAACCTCTTTAGACTTTTCCCTTTTCTGACTAAGACAATTGTCTGCAGCTCAACAGTTTACAAAGTCAGGTTGCCACATGATCCATCCTTTATTCTAATACTTTTCTCTCCTACCATCACTCATCCAGTGTTCTCTCTTGCTCCTACCTCCCTTTCTTTTATCCCTTTGATTTTCCCCTCTGTGACTTGTATTACACTCCCTCACAAAGGTCTCTGTTTCCGCCATCCCTTCTTTCTGAGGCAGCACCATCTTTGTCTCAGATTCAATGATGTCCTCCAACAGGCCAGCCTGGATTGGGGTTCTGGGTTGACAATAAAGATTTGATACTGAGGTAGAGGAAACTCTCACACAGAGAGAGGGCTGCGGCCGTGGAAAAGGCACTATGACCAAGTTGGGGAATTGAAATTTCATTTCCTTGGAGGGGGATGGAAAAGAGGTTGTAATATGGAGTCAGGTTTCCCTTACCAAAAACCCCTACTTCAACTCCTGTAGATGTTACCACAAATATGCCTACATTTGCCTACAGATTTTTTAAAACCTTCAAACATCTTATATAAATTCATGTGAAAGGCAATAAATGAACAAACAATAAAATAATAATAGTTATTCAAGAGATCCTACGAGGTGTTGAAAAAGAGAAGAGAAGACATAGTTGAGTTGGTAAGAGGTTACTGTGCAGAATGGGGGAGAGGCTGGAAATAGGGGTGTTCTGTCCTAGCCTCTGCTCCTCTGCTGCATCCCATCCCATAACCCACTTCACCCCGGGAGTGTCCTTAGAAATACTTGACATTGCAGGCAGGATCCTGAGACAGGGAACTGGAGAAAACCTCAGCCCTTGACCTTGGGGTGTTTCTAATATCACTGGTAGATGGATCAAAGGATCCCCTCCATCATGACCCTTTGGTCAATTATTAAACTCATAAAAATAGCATCTTCTCAGAATCTGAAAAAGAATAGATACATGTATATGTATAACTGAATCACTTTGCTGTACAGCTGAAACCAACACAGCATTGTTAATCAACTATGCTCCAATATAAAATTTAAAAATTTTTTAAATAAAAATTTTAAAAAGTAAAAACGTAAAAAAAATAGCATCTTCCCATATCTTGGTTTTCTAGCAATGAAAACAAAAGTGCTATTTTTTCCCGAGTTATCTAAGCTCCAAGAATCAAGTGATCTATATTTCAAATACAGAGGTTCTTTATTATCAAACAGTTGTTTTTAATTCAGGAATTATTCATTCCATTTTTATTTGGGGGTTATATGTATAAAACCAGAATTATATATTTAAAATCTTAATGGAGTAATTATTCATGCAAGTCACTGAGATATTTGGTGAAAATATACTATACTCTGAGCAGGATAATCTTCCTTAACTGCAGACGGAGGAAAGTTGTAAAATCTTAAAAAAAAAAAAAAAATGTATTTGGTGAACAGCTCCTGGGTATGTGGGCCAATCTCAGCCAATTAGAGGCTATTCATTAAGGCCCCAAAAGTGTTGCCTGGGTAGCAGATTAATAATGGCACAGACCTCTTTCAGGTTTCATGACAGGGCCTATTCTTTGCCAAATGTATCACATTTGAGAGTCTGTAGCCTGTTAAGAGTATTCATTAGGAAAAATAATTATAATTTCCCAAGTTTTAGGGATTTTTTTTGAAATTCCCCACATTTCCACTAAACTCCAATTTCTTGATAACTTTACAAGAAAATAGTGTAAATTCACTAACTAGTAACCCTTAGAAAACATTTTGTATTTATTGTATTAGGAAGTCATTTGGTAACTTTGAAATGCTGCTCACAATTAAAACCATAAGTCATATTTTTCCACTTTCTGAGCTTCCCTCTTCTCTTGCCTTCTGTGTCCCCTTTGGCTAAAATAAGAGAGCAGTTTGAGGTAATTTGAGGGGGGAAGCTGAAATTAAATTTGATTCTCTGTTCTAAATTTTCCTTTCTTTTTGTTCTCTCTCCGTCCTTTTTTTTCTCCCCTCCCTGGCTTCCTCCCTTCTCCCTGTCTCTCCACTCCACTGTTGTCCTCAGGACAATCAAATGTTTCCTGTCACTGTCCCATGTAAGCTGCAGTAGCAGAGTCCTAGGCAGCAGGAGCTGGGCACCAAAAGCATAGCACACCTTCTCTGCCCTCCAGGAGCTGGCAGCTCAATCAAGAAGACCAAATATATACACATATCTTTTTGCCCTCATTCCTTCACCCTACAAACATTTATTGAGCACCTACTTTGTGTCAGGCTCTGTGTTAGGTGATAAAAAAAGACTCCACCCTAACAACAACAGCCAAAATAAAGTAGCTAACACAGCAAAATACAATAATCACCAAATGTCCCATAGACCAAAAATGTTGTGGAAGACCAGAAGAAAAGAGATTTCAAATAGAAGGGATCATAGAACCTAAACAGAACAGATATGGTGGGAAACTGTAGTCCTAACTCTATGAATATTGGAATCTCCTCTATATAAATAAAAATGAATTTGAAATGTGAGCTCTATATGCCTTCTCTACCATACATCAGATAGCAGACATATTTTTGTGGTTGATTTGGAGATGGAGATAAAGAACCTGAATCCAAAGACGTGAATTTAAGTTCTATCTCTGTTCATTTAGCTAGCATTAAGTATGATTCAAAATTTTAAATTGCATCGTAGATGGTAAATATCATTTGTCCCTAAAATGCTAAGTGATTTTGCTAAATTTCATTTATTTGTCCTTAAAAAAAGGTATTTATTAGTCTTTGAAAAAGAAAATTATTGAGAGAGAGGTAATAGCATCATTTTTAGGAGTCTATAGTACAGCAAAACTAAAGGGTTTGTATTTACAATAATTAGCAGACCCAGAAAAGGAATTCCAATTGTGAATGTACTTATGACATTTTTCTTTCTCACTCATAGGTGGGAGACTAAGTGAAGTGACACATTCTTAAATATCACCGCGCGCACACGCGCACACACACACACACACACGTGTGTGTGGTGATTATATATATATATATAAAATCACCAGATACTGTGTTCTTGACGTAAAGATAAGTTGTTTTAATTCTGACTCAGCCTCCTTCCAATATTTTTTCAAAGAGTCCTTGTATAGTTTTGGAGCTAATTATTTACCAAGTAGAAATTGGAGAGGATTCAGTCTGGAAGAAGTCCATTTTAATGTAATTGTTCTGGTGTTTAGCACATCCTAGTATTTGTCATCTGTTGCTCTTGCTTTGCATTCAAAGGGTTTGGGATATGATGACCTTTAAAAAAAAAAAAAAAACCCGCGGTATTGTGTAACACAGCCCCACTTCATTGTAATGCAGAATGCATAGCTTCGAGTGTTTGCAACACTGCAGCCAGTTCCTTTCACACTGAAAATAGACACAGGGCCAATGTGAGTGCACACTTTTTTTTCCAGCTCCACTAATCTTGCAGCTGACATCTTAGCGAACAATTAAGCATTCAAGAAAGTTTACGAAATTTAAAGCCAAATTGCCGGCCACTCCCTACTGATAATCTCAATCACATATTTTGCCAAAACTTGCACCAAGAAAAGATGGTCACTTTAAAGGGACAAACTCAATCATAATTCAGCAGCAGAAACACCTGGACCCAGCCAGTCTGGTTATTTCATTTATTAAAATTCTTTTCTGTTGTTGTTATTGTTGTCATTAGAAAAAACAAAGACATTTGGGGGAAACCCCATGAGGGCTTTACCTGAAATTTTTGTCATTTATAAAACATTAGATATTTATTTTAAAGAGATCTATAAAGGCCACAATGAGTCTCCCACACAGCTTCCTTTAGCAGATTACAGGTAAGAATGTTAAATATAAGAGGTTACTAGAATTTTCCATTCCCAAGGGGTTGTAAAGAGATTATCTTCAAATTCCAATTTAGGAGAAGGGACGGAAGATCCTTTCTCTGCTGTTTCTTCATAGTCACAATGCATCATAAGAGAGTTACACAGAAGTGTTTCCTGGACCACAACTTCGTCAGTCCCTACCACCCAAGGTTGTAGCCTCACACGCAGGACTATATGGTCCTGAAGGTCATTGATGGGGGTCTTTGGAGGAATAGCTCTTCCTGGCATTTCTCTCACATGTTGGGATAATTGACAATCCTCACCTTCCCACCTCCAAGACTACACTATAATACATGTCCCAACTCTGCCCTCAGTCACTTGACCATTTTCTACGATCATTTCAAAGTCAGCCAAAGCCAGCCCATCATTGCCGACAACCCTCAGTGGCTCCACTGTCCCTGGCATAAAAGTGAAATCATTACTCGGGAATTCTGGCTCCAGCCCATCTGCATCAGACACGCAGGTTTACGGAGCATGGAAACAGCAATCGGAGAACGAAGCACTTTCTGGATGCCCCTGGGTCCCTGGTGTGTCTGTGAATAAAGCTCTTATAACATTTTCACCACCTTTGCCATTTCCAGACTTTCCACTGCTCCTCTCCTCAGGCAGACCTTCCTTCTCTTCCTTCAGATCTCAGGACATTCTCTAGAAGGTTCTTTATCATCTACTCAAGTCCTTGACGCCACCTCAGAATTTCAGCAGCATGTTATCTTAAACATTAATTACCATTTTAGGTAGAAATTTTTTTTTCCCCAACTAAATTATAAGACAAGATAAGGATCCATAGGCAGTGTGTATTCCAATGCCTGGGAAAAGGCATTCTTGGCATTTCACAGAGCTTTATTAATGATATTTTTTAAAAGGTACATCCTGAATGGGAGAACAAGTGCATGGCTTCAAAACTGATGGTCTTGTAGTGACCTTAAAACTTTCAATAGAAAATGATGTTAAAATGTGTGGATTGGGGCTTCCCTGGTGGCGCAGTGGTTGCGAGTCCGCCTGCCGATGCAGGGGACACGGGTTCATGCCCCGGTCCGGGAAGGTCCCACATGCCGCGGAGCGGCTGGGCCCGTGAGCCATGGCCGCTTAAAAAAAAAAAAAAAAAAAAAAAAAAAAAAAAAAAATGTGTGGATTGTGGACTGCTCGCTGTCTCCTCACGAACGGAATGGACTACATGAAATGAAATCAGGACCAAGGTCAAGTATCATCATTCTTCAATCCTGACTCTGTCTGTGGTCTTGGGAAAGTTAGTTTATCTTTACCTTTTTACAGTTTGCCTTTTTGGGGAAGAGGAGATTAAAAAGTACCCTTCCCAGAAATACAGTGACACTTTATAGTTTAGGAGAAGTATTTAACTAATGGGAATCAGGCTCATAAAACAAAGCAAGATTGACTGATTCTGACTGAGTTGATTTCACTCTATGACTAACTGTCTCCCCAAACTGGAAGTTCTCAGTGTCTCCATGTGAGCCCCAATCCCTGTCAGTTGCTTAGTTCTTCACAGTATCACTGAGAGAGAGCCTGTTCCAGGCGCTCTAGCTACCGCCAAGGCATCAAAAGATTTTATCTTTTTAAATCTTTCTGTACATTCTGCATGTAACAATTTATTTTTTTCACAAAATACTTACAGAGCTCTAATGGCATTAGATACCCGACATTCAATAAGTTGATGGCACTTGGTGGCACTGGCCTCCGAGTATTCAATGAGAATGCTGTTTGGTTCTTTTTCATTTTAATTGCTGGAATGGCTGTGGATATAAGTTGCTTTGCACAAAAGGGTGACAAATAATGATGAAAGACACCAGAGTGCTCTCATGTGTGGCTTCGTCAGGAAGGAGAAAAGAGATTATTGCAGCTGAGCTGATCACATGGAATTTGCTGGGCCTTCCTTCTCCCTCCCCCCCCCTCCCCCGCCCCCATCGCCATCACATCCCTTGACTGAAATGCATTTCTTACGGGTTAGGAGGGATCCAGCTGAATAACACACAAAAATTGATCCTATTAACAATGATCTTTAGAATGTTCAAGGACATAACGCCGCTTTTGTGAGGTTCCAACATAAGCATCTCCAATCCTTAAAGGAGCAAATTGTTTCTGGTTCTGTCATTTTCTTCCTAGGGAACTGTTGCCTCAAAACAGAGCTGCTTTGGGAAGGGAGGCGGGAGGCGGAAAGGAGGGCACAGCCTCCAGTTTAAAACAATGCTCAGGCCGGCCTTCCTTCCCAGCAACGGGGACGCCACTTGTATCTTTAATTAACGTTTTAATCCTTTAAAATCATTTAATATTAGGCAACTATGTTAATGCTGCAAAATCAATGCTAAGAACACTGTCAGCAGAGATAATAGGTAAAATTATTTGATGATCTACCAGGTTTTCAATTGTTCTTTTGTTAAAAAAAAACAAAAAAACAAAAAAAACCCTCTTCATCACTCTAACAGAGTCTGAGCGATCATTAAGGAAAGAATGAGTCTGTGTCCCATATCACTGAACATCTATGGGCCTGATGAAGTAGATATTTCAACCCCCTTTCCTGGTGGCAAAGTGGCTTTTCTGTTCGGTAGCACTGAGGGAGCCTGGGTTCCTTCCTCCCCTCAGGAGTTACTCCTTTTTTCTCTCCCCTTCCTTCTGCTTTAGGGAATTGCCTCTGCTACCCTAGAGGCGGTTTTTCAAATGCCTGCATCTGTGCCCTCCCCGGGCCCTGCTTACCCTGCTCAGTGTACCTACTCTTGGCAGCCAGCCTTCAGGCCTTCACGTCTGTGACCCTTGCCACCAGGCCTCGCCTCAAAGTCTCTTTGGTAGTTTTCTTATTTCAGCCCTTAGAAGCATCCTGTGAAAGCCTGTGACTCCTAACAGGATGGATAACTGTGTGCATATTGCACAAACACCTCAGCAGTGGGATGCGGGCTATTTCGTACCCTGGTTTTAGATCTTTCAAAATAGAAACATTCTCTCTCTCTTTCTCTCTCTCTCTCTCTCTCTCTTCTTCATTCTTAATCAAGCTGTTACTTGCAGGCATTTTCATTATGACACAGGGAGCCCTATACACAAAAACGTGGGCTTTCTAGTCATAATATGTTGCTGGCGCTTCCAGAATCCAGAGAACTGGATGGACTTTCCCAATTTCCATATTCTAAAGTAGGAAGCATGAAAAGACTTTGTCAACTGTAATAAACACTACGACAATGAAAGATGTCGCCAGCGTCCACTCTCATATTGCTTGGGTCAGACACTTTTCTTTTTGAAACAGAAAACCTGGTTCATTGTTGAGGCTGATGCTATAGTTTTTAACAGGATCTTTCAACACCTGATGGACTCAACGGAACCAGAATGTTTCTAGTAAGTGTTTCCATGAGATTTCCTTATAAGTGTAACTTTCAATTCTTTTCTACCAAAAAAACCCAAAAAACGAAAAACTGTTGCTCTGAATAGTTTAAAATCGTTTTTATTGAAAGTGGGAGGGACAGCTCTTCATGTCAGGGACGGGTCTTTTTGGAAGCTTCTGAAGAGTCCACCATTTTATTACGCCCATGTACAGTGGGAGGGAAATGGAGAAGTTTGAATGGGCTCCGAAAGAACTGTTCTTTGTGCATCTCACTCTCTCCTGATGCGGTATATGTTCCAGGAAAGAGGACAGGCACGGAGACTAAACACAAAAATCAAAATGGATTTTACTCCGCCTTCAGTACACAGCACGACACAAAAGTCCATTGTGCTATGAGATAACTGCGAAGATGAATGGAGTTGGCTGTCACGGAGGTAGCTGTGGGGCCCGTCTCTATTGGATCACAATCCAGGGCTGAATTCCTTTCTGGTTCATCAGGGTCTGTTGGTACCACAGGAAGTGTCATGATCCTTTTTTTCACTAGGGCCAGATGGTGTCCTTTTTGAGGCCTTACTAATGCCCAGTTTTCCACATGTAAAACTCCTGGGAAAATGACCTAACTCACAGCTGCTTAGTGAGGCTTGAGCAGATCTTTAGAAAGACTTCTGTCAAGGGCAAGAAGATTGTACCACTAGCAGGATAAAGGGGGAGGCTGTGGCCAGAAATGTATCAATTACAAACTATTTTTAAACTACTATCATAATTTGCATTGTGATTTGCACAGTGTATGTCTTCATAGGCGGTGGCTGAAAGCTGGTTCACAAAAGCTGCTAATTGCTAGAGATGCTGATTGTTTTCCTAGCAGAAGTTTTACCTTCCTTGAGAGCAGATGGCCTGAATAAGAAGAGAAAATGTGGTCCAGAAGGGTCGGGAAAGGACAAAAAGTGAAAGATTCCCTAGATAGCTGCAAGGAGCCTGGGGAGAGGGGAGGGACCTTGGTGTTATAAAGAGCTAGAGAAAGTGGAAACTTTTGATGTATGTGGCTTGTGTTTACCAATGAATTGAATGATTCCCAAGGGCGGACGACTGCAGGTGTGATATTCAGAAAGCAAGATGCCTTTCTATTAACTGAGTTATAGTGAGAAGACATCCAGGGGTCAGAGAAATTCACTGAAAGTTACTGTAGGATTTTCTCCCACCCCAGAGAGCACGGATAATAATTACCTTTGGGATAAAGCTACTCTTAAGAAAGTCTTTGAATCCTTGTTTATTTTTGTGTGTTGTATGGTAATTGATTCTTGCTTCTTTGTGTATTTTTCCCTTTGTGGAAATTTTTTTAAAATCTACATTGTTGTTTTTGACTTGTTTAAAGGGGCCTTTTCTAGCCTTTAGAGTTTTCATTACCATTTTAATTAATGTGTGACAAATGACAGATTCTTCCTGTCATGTTTGAATAGTATGTTGAAGTTCTTTCAAAAATCTAAAGCCAGGTACAAAATAGGTTTGTATTTTTTTATTCCAACCTGTACAAAAAAAATTTAGTACTATCTCTCTGCAAACGAGTGAAGTATCAAATAACTACCATGCGGATCTATTTCTAAAAAGTTATTTTTTTCAGGTGTATAGTATTTATACAAATTTGCTTAATTTTTAGCAAAAAATCTAACAATGTAGTTCTGGGGAGGAGAAGAAAAACTAATGTGAAACATCTGACGTGTTTTCAACCAAGTGCCTAACAGTAAGTCTACTAAAAGAAATGTCTCATTCGCGTGTTTTAAACCTAACAATAGCTGCGTAGCAAATGGCAGACCAGTAACATGAGAAGGAAGCTATACCTTCTACAATTTTTATTCTCTCTGAGATTTTGGATAAAAGCATACAAGACGGTGATTAGCTATCTTTACTGCTCAGAACCTGAAAAGCATCCATATCCATAATGTGCAGATTACTGACTTAATTGTTCATGAATATTTCACAGAACCTTGCCTCCCTTATGTAACTTATTATGGCTTGTGCCTGGATGTGAATTGTCATAAAGTAACGCAGCATCCATAGAAAACATTTTAGGGAGAGGCTGCCAACCTCAGAGGATGATTGATATTTTGCTCAAGTGGTACCGGTTTTGTTCACACGTAAAATGCCCAGCTCCACGGGGAACTGGTATGTTTAGGACACGAATCTCACAAGGTAGCAGAGAAGGAAGGACATTCTCCTCTTGGTTAGCAACCAGCAGCATTAGAACAAAGACCCCCAAACTTTAATTAAAGGCATAATTTGCTTGCTTGTTTTTAACTTTCTCTTTAAGCAATAATACAGCTCACTAGAAATAGTTTCAACTATAATTCTGCTGATTAGTATTGGTTTCTCTTTTGTTTTAAAAAGGAGAACAGACTCAGGTATCCTGTGTACACGTAGGATCCATGTTGAGCAGCTAACGAGCCCTAGAGATAGAACCAGGATTCCTCCGCTGGGTCAGTTACATGCAACCAGGCTTTTAGCAGAAACTAGCCTTCTGTCTCCTTCCTTTCATGGGCAGGGTTACGTTTTGTTGTGACACAAAGAAATCATTCCCTCCCTTGTTCACAAAGCCCCACAGGACTAGCTCTCCTTTATTACTGCTCTTTTCTTTCTCTGAACGCTATATATTTTTTAATTTACATAAGAATTCTTGTAGATGTTTTATTTACATATGTATTCAACTCATTTTGCATGACTGAAAAGAAGTGAGGAAACCCTAAACCCAAAAGCACACTTTTACAAAGACTAAAATCCATCTCTGTGGCTGTCAGTGTCCCAGAAAGTAACTCTAATCTTGCTTTCGTCTTAATTGTTGAGTCTTACTCTTCATATCTTGGGTAGAAATTCGGAAGGTATTCAGGGTCTTTCCAAGCTTCAAGTTTGATGCTATGTAGTCTTGTTCTGTGGAAATGAGGAAGCCAAGTGTGTCATGTGAAAAAAGGCCCTCTGACTTGGAAGATACTGTTCAGTTATTACAATGGATCATCAGAGAAAGAAATAATGAAGTTGAGCTCCAGATGAGTGACCATAATACTTTTATCTATGAAAGTTTAAGATGTGACTGGAGAAAAGCAAAGGATAGTCTTTTAAAATAATCAAAAATTCATCTTTAACATTATTCACGATTCAAATAAATTCTGATCTTTGTTTCAAGAATATCCATTCAATCTACAGAGTTTGTAAGTTCAAATGGTCAGTACAATGTTAACTGACAGCAGAAACTAGAGCCTCCATATTTTTTTTTCACTATTATAACTTCTGGGGGTCAGGGAGAGACTCCCTTACTGAAAGTTTTAAAGTCATTTCTCAAACAAAAGACCTAGTAAATCTTGAAAAAAATCCCTTCAGTTAGTTTTCATGTCCCACATTGTGGGAATGTGCAAAATATACTTTTTCCCATTTTTAAAAGGTGTACTAAGTAAAAAAAATCATCCTTTTTGCCCCCTCAGGCATCGCCTGTGTTGAAAAGAATCGCTTCTTAGAATTTACCCTATGAGTTATCGGAATCTTCCAGAGGAAATTTTACTCACTTTTTTTGTTGTTGTATCAAAAAATATTAATTGGAGCTCCTACTGTTTCCAGGTAATTATGTTAGACATGAGCAGTGTAAAAAAGAATCAGACATAGACCCCCTTCTCTGATGTTTGGGGGATCCTGTGATGACAAGCCAATTAGGGACAGACAGTATAAAGATTGGAGGAAGTGGAAGGACATCCTAGATATTAGTATCCCATCACATCCTTTTCCTCTCCTTTAAGTTCTTGAAGATTCTATTTAAGGCTCAATGTACAATAGGAGTTCAACAAACACTAACAGTTGTTGATTAAGTTCTAGCACTTGATTAAGTTGAGCAGCACTCAACGTGCCACTAAAAAATGTCACTTGATTCCTTCTTTATAATATTCCTGGACGAGGCTGCATCATTGCTGGTGCTACCATTTAATCTGTTTTCCGGATTACTCCAAAATCTTCATACTAATTCAGATTGTAAAACTACTTTCAGTTCATTAAAATTGCAGATTTATTATTCCACTCTGGGCTGTGAAAGCATCTGGAACCTAGGTCACCTGCTCCGTCTTCAGATCATGCATCTGTTACTAACACATTCACCTGCAAGTTAGCTAAGACCAGATGACTATGCAGGTACCCCCATGACAAGAGCATCATTAAGAAGGAAGGGATTATAAATCCATAGATTTTGAAGTTGGAAGGGAATTTCAAGATCATCCAACAATTTCATTCTACATAGGAGAGAAATCAAAGAAAAGAAAGTACTTTATCTTATGTAAGGAACGGCACCAAAAACAGAGGAGAGCTTAAACAAGCTTTATTTGGGTACGCTCCCGGGTGAGGTTCACTGGTCCGAGAGAAAGTGGCCAGAGAAGTTGTGCCCGGGCGAGGGTTTGGGCAGAATTTATAAGGGGAAGAAGGGAAAGGGGTGTGGTGAATCCCGGAGGGCGCAGGGTATTCCTTATTTGGTGGTCTTTTCGGGTATAGTTGAGGACTGTTAGTCCCGCCCCTCGAAAGGCGGGAAGGCTGGGCCGGGTGGAAAGTCCCCAGGTCAGTTCCTGGAACTGGGTGGTCCGGAAAGTCTCCAGGTCAGTTTCAACCTGTGAGTCTGATTGCGTTCCCCTGCCTCGGGCCAGTTGGCCTTACATCTTACTCATCAACAGTACCTGAAACAGTAAAATAATAATAAATAGCATAAAGTTTGTGTCTGGCATAGGGTTAACAACTCTGTATACATTATGTCATTCTTATCATGAAATCGGAGATGGTGCTAATTTCTATATTTTTGCAGATGAGAAAGCTGAGATTCCTAGAGGTTAACGAACGTACTCAAGTTCCTTAGTCGGTAAAGAGTGGAGCCACGTGGCAAATCTGACTCCAAAGCCTAAATCCCTTTTCCCACCCATTATTACTGTCACATATGATTTTACACTAGGTGCAAATAAATGGGTTGAATTTATAGTATTAGGATTTCCTGGTTGATGTACTCAATGAATGTAGAAAGAAAGAGGGACAGAGGGACAGAGTGAGGGAGGGTAGAAGAAAGAAACCTTATTCAAAATATCCCTGAGTGCCATTACTTCCAAGATTTCTAATCTGGGTCCTTTGCTTTCAGTCCAATGTTATTATTCTTAAAACCAGGTTCTACCAGATGATTATTCCGTGACTCTTAATTAGTAAACTCATAAGATTAAGTAAACTGTATCAGCTCAGTAGGATAAAAGTTATTACATAACATAAAAAGCTTCCTAATGTTGATCTAAAAGTATTAACATTGTTACCTCACCAGGCACTGGAAAAATCATGTGAAAACCTCTGCAGTTATATAAACATTGCAAAATTTAAAATTCAATAATCTAAATATACTTTACAGATCAAATAGATTATCTTCTTTGCAATGGATAAACATTTTACATACATTCATTAGCTAAAGGTAATTAAGGAAAAGCCCACTGGCATAAATATTTCAGAATTTATTTCTATCTATGAATGAATCCATTTTTTATTTTTGTTTTTCATATATTTGTAAACCAATATTTTGTTTTTATGCTTATTCTAGTGTACATGCATAAAATATGTATAATATATTAATCTTTAAAAATAAAATCAACAGATTCTTCTTGTAATTTTTCGTGATACAAGCTATGTAGCATATTATATACTATACATTAAGATTTCACTACAGGGACTTCCCGGGTGGTGCAGTGGTTAAGAAACCGCCTGCCAATGCAAGGGACACGGGTTTGAGCCCTGGTCCGGGAAGATCCCACATGCCACGGAGCAACTAATCCCGTGTGCCACAACTACTGAGCACGTGTGCCACAACTACTGAAGCCCACACACCTAGAGCCCGTGCTGTGCAACAAGAGAAGCCACAGCAATGAGAAGTCCATGCACCGCAACGAAGAGTACCCCTGCTCGCCGCAACTAGAGAAAGCCGGCGCACAGCAACAAAGACCCAACGCAGCCAAAAATAAATAAATAAATTTATTAAAAAAAAAAAAAAAAGATTTCACTACAATGTAAAGCATTGATGAGCACTTTTTCATAAATAATTGGTTTTTCTCCCCCTCAGGTATGACTTATAAAGCATTTTGAAATTGCCAAATAGATTTCAAATTCACTATTATTATTATGTTTAAACTACGACTTTAAAACGCATTACTGTTGTCATTATTTAATAATTAACTCTATACCCTGCGTTAAGTACCTACTATGTGCCTGACCTCAACCAGGAACTACAACATAGTCTAATACAGGAAGGAACGTTAGGCTTTTTTTTCCTTTGGGGTTTTATTTGCTGGTTCTTTAAGAATTCAACATTTGAAGTTTCTAGTGACTTAAGGAGAAAAGCACAAAACCAGCAGCCACTGTTTTATCAACTGTTTCAGTTCAGACTTTATCTCAAACCAGATTTTCGACAAAGTTTTCTTACCTAGTACACTTAACTTATTTGGTTTTATAGACTTAGGTTAGAACGCTTCCCTGTGAAAGAGGAAAATGTTGCTTGAACTAAGATAATTTGGGAACATCTGATCCATGAGACTCTGCATTTAGAAAGCATTTTATGAAGTCAGACCAATAGTCCTGGGTAATTTCTAACTCCATCCATATTTCTGTCAGATATTCTCCACACAAATTTTTGCATTCTTGTGAAAGCAAAACAAATATTTTTCCTTTAAATAACTTCTTAGGTGACACTCTTTAACAGGATTAGAAAAACCTTTGCTCTAATTGTGGCACTTAGAGGACGGGCAAGCTTACATCAATTATACTCTGTGCAGAGGACTATGTAATGTGATGGAAACAATCATGTCTAAATGTCAATGGAATTGAGATTTCTTCACCTAAAAAAAAAAAAAACGAGAATACTGGGGAAGAAGGCTAATGATTAATTATCTTCAGGAGTATGTGCAGTGTTAAGGAAGAATCCAGATGCATTCTTCTTTTCAAGTAAAGATAAAGAGCATGGGGCTTCCCTGGTGGCGCAGTGGTTGAGAGTCCGCCTGCCGATGCAGGGGACACGGGTTCGTGCCCCGGTCCGGGAGGATCCCACATGTCGCGGAGCGGCTAGGCCCGTGAGCCATGGCTGCTGAGCCTGCATGTCTGGAGCCTGTGCTCTGCAATGGGAGAGAGGCCACAGCAGTGACAGGCCCGCGTACTGCAAAAAATAAAAATAAAAAAAATAAAGAGCAAACAGACTGAAATTTCAAGGAAATTTAATTAGAGATAAGATATAATGTCTTGACTATAGGATAATGAAATATTGTAACAGATTCAATAAAAAGGTGTTTTGAAAACTCTACATTGATTAAAGGCTTTGATCCATCTAGGAGCAGAGAAGTAAACCAGACAAACTCAATTCAACAGAATAATTATGTAAAATACAGATTGTCTGCCAATAAGTTTCTCTCCTAATAGAATCTCAGGGAAATTTTTTTTATTTTATATTAATGATATCTACAGGCCTTTTTTTCCCCTCTCATATTACATGTATTACTATTACCGGCAGTCTGGTCAAACTATTATTGATGAGTGGCTAAGAACAAAAAATTTGACCATAAAAGTTTACTTTCCTGCTGACCATGTAAGTGGAAGCTCTTTTGATGTAGCTCTGATTTTTATGTAGCTTATTAGGAATTGTAGGCTCCTCCCTGAAATCCCCATGTTGGAAGGTCTTTGTGACTAAAAAGAGCCACAGATTCTTCCATTACTTTTGGGTCACATGATTCCAAAGATGGTGTAAACTGGCAGTGATGTTGTAGAGCAACGGTTCTCAAACTTTTCCACCCATAAACTCTTATATCAGTCAACAAAGCAGAAACGACTCCAGGTATTTTAAATATCAGCATTTTAATACAAGGCGTGGATTACAGACTAATTGGAGGAACTAGAAGAATAAGAATATGAGAAGGAACTAGAGGAGTACAAAGCATTAGAAGGTTTTTACATAAAGATTAGGAAGTTGCTACCATCTCTTGGATGATGGCCATGAGCCCACACTCACTGCTGGGTTCCCAGGAGGCATGGCCTCTGCAGCCGCCACTGCTGTTGAAATCACACTGCTGCTGCAGGGCAAGACATCAAGATGTCTGAAGTCTTATGGTGGCTTCTGAAATTAGTGTTGTTGCTGCTGAAGCCGATAGCCGTTTGCAATAATTCCCAGTCACCCACAACTGCTGCTGATGAAAACTGATGGAAAGGAAAAATAGCTTTTCCCTTTTCCCTTACCTTCCGGTGAGGCCAGTACATCCCATTAGCCAGAACCTAATAGCTAGCTAGGTCAAAGAACTGAGAATATATAGTTTGCAGACTTCCAACCCTGGCAATACAAAGGACTATATAAATGGTGAGGGTGGATCCCAGAGTATGCTGATACCTAGCACAGTGCCTGTCACCTAGCTTGTGCCCCAGGGATACGTATCAAATGAATGATTGATGGGGGGAAGGAATGTTCAGACATTAATAAAACACATTGCATGTTTAAAAAATCTCTTAGTCGTTGTCTTTCTATTTCCTCCAGATGATTTGAGGTTGTTTCAGTCAGACAATGAAAATGAAGATAAAATAATAAGATCCACTTAATAAGGGTGTCAAGAGGACAGTTTTAGAAGAAAGCTGGGTTACAATTAATCAAGGCTTAAAATTTTTTATTGATGCCAAGGTAGGCTTGCCAGATAAAATACAGGATACCCAGTTAAATCTGAATATTATATGAGACATTTTTTACATTAAAAATGTAAAAAAAATTTTAATTTAATTTTTAAATTAAGAAATGTTTGTTGTTTATCTAAATTTAAAATTTCCTTATGCCAAAGGACACCAGTTTCTCTTCTGTATCCTATTTCTTGTTATTTAGCATCACATCATGAGACAGGGTGCAGAATATATGGCAGAATTTGTTTATTACCAAACTTCCATATTATTAAATAGAATGTCCTTATAAGACCTTAATGTTGGGATCTCTCCAAAGGGAGAAAAACTAACATGATGATTCACATTTAATAGCATTTTATGTATTACAAATAATTTCACATATATTCTCATTTAAAAAGTATTATAATTTTATGATATCAGCCTAACTATTCTTATATTTCAAATTTTTAAAAGATAAGGCTCAGAAGGTATAAGTAAAATTTGCCCAGTCACAAGATTAGCATATGTGCTGCCACTTGAATGTCCTTTCCCTTATCTCCACGAACTTTCTGCAGTCAATATAGTTTAAAAGACTAAAGCTAAAATTTGGTTGATATAAACATGAAGGATGAGCCTAGAAAAAAAAAAAAAAAAAAATCCTAAGAGGCCAAACCGAACATAAAAGGAAAGAGAAGGAATTCTACCTGCTTTTCCTTAGGAAACATCAGCTGTAGGTTTTATTAGTTGATCACTTGCATACCTTCAAGCCTAGGTCTTTTTCAGCGTCAACAGGCATAGTTCTACATGTTGAGAACATAAAGATAAAGAGAACATTGTCTGTGAAATTGTGAACTTACAGTCTAAGGGGAAGGGAACGCTCATTGAGAGAAATTTGATTTACCCAGCCTTTCTACTACATGTTGCTAAAGAGACATAAACTGGACATTGTTGGCTAGGGCTGTGTTTAAGCTTCCTCAGGGATCTCATCTGCATGATTCCATTCACTATCTCAGTATTCTTGTGAGTATAAAGACATTGTTTATGATGAAATATAAATTATGAATATACACATATATATATGAACTCCTTTATTGCTCAGGTGTTTCAGATTAATACTGACTTTACACACCAACTGTGTAATGATGGGGTTTGGTGTATGTAATTAGTACAGTTTGGACAGTGAAATTTCACCCAGGGTGTGTCAGGGCAGTTGTATGATGAATGTTAACAATATTTAAGATACTGCTATTCTGAATCATGCTCTCATGGGGAACTCCAGAGGTCATCTCTACTCTACTGGCCTCAGGCAAAGCTACTTCCAATAATCCAAGACAGAGACCTCTTCTCCGTTCTTAAGAATTACCACGTGTGGCAATTTGGTATAACCTCCTCCACAGTCATTCTCATTCCAATGTAGATCTTTTTGGAAATCCAGATTTCATTTAAAAAGATGAAAGCTTTCACCACCTTCCAATAATTTAAAAGAAAGTGCATTTGTAGGCTTGCACTACCATTTCAAACTCATGCTTAACCGAAATCTATTCTAAAAACAAATGATGGTGGCCAAGCATATTTGATGAGGTTTCTCTATTGCAGTTCAATAAGGATTATTCGTTTTGGGTTAGCTTTCTTTGGATGACCCATCTGTGATGAAACAAACTGTTGCTTCTCTTTGATAAACTTCCCTTTGTATAATCATCCTGTGTTCACCCAAGTTTATCAGGATAAATGATTGATTAAAAATTTTGTAAGGTATTGACATGTCGGTCACATCTTCCTATTCAGCTAAATCAGTATCTTTCTTTTTTTTTGGCTCATTTCCTAGGTAGATTGCATCTGGTCTTTGGGTAAACACAGAGGAGTTGCGCCCTCTTCCCAGGCTTTATAATGAGAATATTCTGTCTGATCAGGTGCATGCACCCTGCTGTCATTTGCAGCCTGACCTGTAGGTCAGGGGTGTTGTGAGCTGGCTCAGGGATGCATACTAATCACATCCTCTTGTCTGTCTGTTTTGTTGACTGGTTCTCCTCAGGGTCGTGGCTATCTTGAGTAGCAGCCCAAAGGATAAAGTGTGCCCTGTCTGAGCTGTAAAACTTTGACTGTGGACCAATTGTATCTGACATACAGCAGCATGAGGTTTGGTTTAGCCTTTGGATTTGGAACAGATCACTGGCTATCAATGGCTGATAGTGACATGCAGTTTACTGAATCTCTCCTTCTTTCTGACAGCTCTACATGGGGAAGAAATGGATTGTTTTTAAGGTAGGGAGTTTATGTTTCAAAATATAAAACATACTCTGCATGAAAATTTTTCCATGAAAACAAAACTACTAAATTACAATTTTTTTAAGAAAAGGAAGTATTTCATTTCAAGACTCTGGTTTCAACATGCAACATACAGGCTACACGAGGGCACGTTTACGATAGAATTCAATAGGGAGCTGGGAACATAGGAGGCTGTTAAGTGTTTTCAATGAGATTTCTCTGTACTGACTTATGTATATAAAAGTTATAACTTTTGCTTCTTTCAGTGAAATGACTCTTGAATCACTGAATGTATGTAAGAGACAAGTTTAATGCTTTTCCAGTGTCACTCCACCTGACACCAAAATTTGATAGTACCAGATCGAATTAGAGTTTATCTCTAGTCTGCTCTAATAGTTATGCAATGTTTGCATAATTCAAGTTTTAAAAATTTAAGTCCTCCTCCCCCCCATAGGTAAAGACATCATACCAGTTGCTATGAGGAGGGACATAGAAAAATAAGTAAATTGTGTGATCAGAGCCCTCAAAGAGCTTAGAATCTTCCAAGAGAGATAAAGTATAAAACAAAGCAGACTGTCATAAGTACTATGAAAAAATACAAACACTTATGGAAGCTTAGAAGAAAGAGTGTTTACTTCCAACCAGATTTTGAGGAAATGGCAAGATTTCCAAAGATGGAAATGAGGGATGAGCAATGAAGGACATGCCAGGAGGGAACAAGGTAAACACTTAGGAGTGTAGCTTAGAGCAGAGAGTAGATGAAGAGGTCAAGATAGGGTGAGGACACTGTGCTCCAGGAAAAATAAAGTGCCAATAATTGGGAAGGGTGGGTTGCAGGTAGGTGAAATTGGAGGTTAGGAGACTAAGTAAGGAACAACTGCAACAAGGCCGAATAGAGGTGAGAAGTTCTCAACTTGCATCCTTGCAGCCTTAATAGAGACAAGAGAATGATTTCCAAGAATCATTTTACACATGAAGTGAATGTAATCCTTGTTTAGAGAAAGGGGAGTAGGCTTTCCTTGGAGTACACTCCCTCACAGACTTGTACACATAAGATCTTTTAGTGTCTTTCCAGGACTTCAGTAGCTCACTGAGCAAAGATCTATTATGAGATTTAGAATACTGTTAACTTTTCCATCATGCCTTCTAGATGAGACCCACTCAGCCTCATTTGTCTCATTTGACTTTATCTCCAGGATGGCAATGGTTGATAAATGATCATTGATTAAATGAATGGATGAATACATCATTTCAGTGTTTTGTTTGTGGGTCACTGGAGAATTATGGCATCTTTCATAAAGATTAAAAAACATGCAGGAAGGGGAGCAGTTTCATCAAGGGCTACAGATTTAGTTATAGACCCCTCTTCTCACATCAGGGACCCAGAAACAGAGTGAGTCATCAAGAGACTTTAAGGTAGTTTTTTGAGTCAAGATTTTGGATTATTTACAATGTCTAATATGTATTAATGATATTGCAGTAATCCATAACTCTGAGATGTCCAGCTCAGTCTCTATGTCCTTTAGCATTGTAACTTCTGTGTTGATATTTACAGTGAAATTACATTATAGTATCAATTACATGTAAAGAGTGAGTTGAGATTAAAACATGAGCTTATGCTTCTAAAAACTTAGGCCTCAAAAGCAGAAGTTCAGTCTCAAAAGTTCTAGACTAAGCTCCTATGAATGTGGGCCAGATTAAAACAAGTTGGTTCCCAACCTTCCATGTCATCTAGTTTTCTGATGTTTATATTTTCAGCAAACTACTCCCAAACTGGTTTTTTTGTGTGTGTGTGACACATGGCAGGATAGTTTTTCTTAAGAATATGACGAATGCTTATAAGAGGAAATACCTGATACTCTGTATTCAGGACAGGTTTATTAAGTACATTGTTTAAGTCCAATTCATATCTTTACAGTTTTATCAGCTTGGTAACAGAATTCTATTAAATGAATTTACAAAGTTATGTGAGTAATGCCAAGATGTGCCATATTTTTCATGGTCTAAGTAGTATTACTGTAGCTGAGTTTACTCTAGAGCCATATGGCAATTCTGGAAAAGGAATGAAAGGGAGAGAGAGAGAGAGAGAGAGAGATCTATGTTGTGCTGGAAGTTTACCCGTAAGAATGAACTCATAGGTTACCTTGTTTTCTGGTTTCCCCTTGGGAAGCACAGGCAAAAATAGAAAGGAGGATTGAGATTAACTCTCTATGGGGTCACTGTGGGTGCCTGTCAGCACCTGACCCCTTTGTCTCCTGGTTCTAGTAAATGTTCCCTTCTTTTGCCCCTTCAGGCTTAGAGGTGATAATAATGCCTTGTATCTCTAGCCCTAAGGTATGACAATACCCCTTGCAAACACTCTTTGTAAATTGTCTTCTCATTAAACTCCTCTTAAATTACCCTATTTGACTATCTTATCTCATTGCTACTGAGACACTAATCGATAGTCATAAGAGACTGAATGTACTTGTTTCAAGAGCTTCTACAATTTTATTCATATGTAAATTTTACTCATATTGAAAGTATTTTTGGCTTTAACCCGTGAATGAAATTATCAACAAAATGACCCTTTTCAGTTCTTCTGGTGGAAAAAAAGGAAATTATTAGAAGAGGCCCAAAAGAATTTGTGCCAACTGGGACCCCACATTTATCTGTTAATCAGCAAATCATTTGAAAAGAAAATAAGCATGAATACTGAAAAATAGCAAAAGTGATAAGACAATTACATTATATGATCTTCTTAAATATATTTCAGTATCATACAGGATATGATTTATTTCCTTTTATTTGTGGATAAATCTCAACTTTGGAATGCTCCAAACCGCAGGACTCAATTCTCTTCTCTATTTCATTCATTCCTTTTGATATGTCAGCCAGTCTCATAACTTTAAATATTGTCTGAACTCTCACTTCTGCATGGTATGGAGTGGGTAGCAGAACACCAGCATTCTACCAAGAACAACTGTGATAGTCAAAAAAAGAAAAAAAATCAGAAATCATCTGTGTGAAGCCAGCAGAGAACTGCAGAGGCAACAAGAACTGAAAATGCTAAAACTTGGGAAAGGTAAGAGCTTCCTAGAAGTCAGCTGACTTTCTTAGCCATTTATTTTGGCCCACTTGTCAGTTCTGAGCAAATAAGAGGCTTAGAATTAAGCCTTTGTATCTATAGGGGGCCATTTCTAGGGGAAAGAGAAACTAGCAGAGATTGGGCAGAAACTTGGAGGAACTTCATGCACATGGATACTTATCTCTTCAGGACAGTTTTTAAACCCCAGTGATGAATGGGGCAAGAGACCCCAAGCATAAGCAGAAAGGCTCTGAAAGCAGAGGAGAGATTTCAGCAGCCTCACAAGACCAATATTAGAATTGGGGGCCTGACAGGAGAGAGGATCACGGGTCAGCTAGAGATAAACTGAGACTATGAGGGCCACAAGCCAGCCTGACCATGGTATTGGCTTAGGCAAGGATGGGTGAATTGTCTCTGGAGGAACATAGCATCATCTGCAGCTTCTGCCATGTATGGGGTTTTTTTACATTCATCATATCTAGCATTCAACCAAACATTTCTAAAAATTCCAAAAGAAAATACCACATCATTTTAAAAGAGAGAGGAATAAAAGAGAGCCAATAGAAACAAATCCTTAGAGTACCTAGATATTGGAATTAGGTGAAAAAATATTTTTAAATAACTGAAAGCATCTATAGAGATTATTCTTTAAAAGGTATCACCAGCCTAGATATCTGCCCCAGACTCCAGACTTACATATGGACACATCTACTTCACATCTTCAGTTACATGGCTAACACATACTTCAGACCTAACATGTACAAAATAAGACTCCTGATTCTCAAAAGTCATTTGTTCCATAGTCATTCCGGTTTCAGTAAGTTACAACTCTGTCTTTCCAACTGTACAAGTCAAAAACTTGGAAATTATTTTAAAATCTCCTCTTTCTCTCATATCCCACATCAAATACATCAGAATATACTATTTGCTTTTTTTCAGAATATACCTACAATTCCACCATGTTTTGCTATCCTCATTGCTATTTCCTTGGTCTGAACTACGGTTATCTCTTGCTTGTATAAGTGCAATAGTCCCCTTGTCATCTCCTGTATCTGTCCTTGACCTCTATGGACTATTCTCAGTGCAGGAGCTAGGATTACCCACTTGATACAGAAGTCAGATTATGTAATACCTCTGCTCAAAAAAACTCCAAAGATTGCCTGTATGAGGAGTTCCATTGTGATGTAGTAACAAACAACCCCAAAATCTCAGTGCCTTAAAATATCAAAGGCTCATTTCTTATTGCCATTATCTGTCTATTATAGGTGAGAGGAACAGTATACTTCATATCTTTTCATCTTGGACACCCCAGGACCCAGATTATTATAGGAGCCACCAACTGTAAAGTTGTCAGTAGCAGTTCAGAAGAAAGTAAAGGAAGGTGAGGCCCACGTGAGTTCTCCAGAGTAACAATGTCACTGCTGCTCACATTCCATTGGCCAAAGCCAGTCACATGGCAAACCAAAGACTGTAAGGTCTACAGCCCTGTACATTATCTTCTTCCTGTGTTATCTTAGCTCTATCATCACATCTTATTACTCTTCCCCTCACTTATGCTGCTCCAGTCACGTTAGTCTTTTTGATGTTCCTCAAACATACCACACATGCTCCTGACTTAGAACTTGCTGTACCTTCTGCTTGGAACAGTTTCCTTCCAGAAATCCCTTCCCTGGTTCTTTTAGATCTTTGTTCAAAGACATCTTCTCACAAGGCCTTCCCTTATCATTCTATTTTAAATTTTACCTCTTAATATTTGCTCTATCACTCCCTATTCTTTATTTTTCTTTATAAGACTTACCATCATGAAATACTATATTTTTCTTCTTTATTGCCTGTCTACCTCACTAGAATATAAGCTTCATGAAAGCAGGAGTTTCTTTTTCAGCTAGCTTATCCCCAGTACCTACAGGAATGCCTGACACATAATGGATGCTAAATAAATATTTGTTCCATAAACATCATGTCCCATCTTATTTTTATAGGACTTTAAAATGTACAAACCATTCTGATATACCTCATCTCATTTAATATTTATAACCACCTAGAGAAGTACTAGCATGTGAATATATCAAAAAAAACTGCCTTAATAAGATGCTAAATGTGTAACTTGGGCAACTGTAGTCTGAAATACTCACTGATAATCACCAAGTTTAATATAATGAAGAGTGTGCGAGAGATGGCTCAAATCATCTACTGAAATGTAAACATTTTACTGCCTGCACATCTCTAATAAGAATTGATGTGGTGTGTCATCTGTAATTTAATCACCAGCATTACATCTTGATAGTAAACAAGGATCACTAGACTATTGCCTATAAAGTTAGGTTACCACACATACAAAATATACACTGAATTTGGGTAGTATTTCAGGTGTGACACATGATGATAAATGGAAAGAATTCAAACTTAAAATAGCACGCTTATAGCTGATCCTATCAAGCCTCTAAATTTTAGCGCTTACTGCAGTGTATCACCAGTCAGTTCCAACCTTGTCCTGAATATCTGGACAGAGGAACAAATTAAGTCCTGAGTTTTATTTCTGGATTTAAAATCATTTTATTTATTTGGTGTGTTGTTTTCATTGACTTGAGGAATTTCATCAGAATTTATGACATAATGACAGTGGAAATAATTGATCTAAACAACTTTACTATCAAGAGAGTTGACACCTCTTTATAATTATAGATTGGAATACTTCAGTCTTTAAAATATTTTAAAGAAAATTTAGTTTTTTTAACTAAAGCAAATTTTGGGTGTACATTGTGTGTAAAGGCTTTTTGTTGATTTCACTGACATCCTGTAACAACAGAATAACAGAATCCATCTGAACACAGAAGCTAGACAAAAAATGAGAAACACACGCACACGCACACACACACACCACCAGAGATTTACCAAGTTACCGTTGACTTCTAAGCAGCTAATGATTTATTTCATTGTTTTACTGTTACACACAGTTTATTTTTCAGCTATTTAAAACTATACTGCTATATATATGACATTAAGCACTTGGTATAAGAGAAGTCAGTGGCTTATAGTCTATATAGGCCACAATTTTACATGCAAATTAATAAATAAGAAATTAAACAAAATATTGACCCTTGAATTGAGTGAGAAATTAAACTATTATAATAATATACTGCACATTGAAGGCTCCCCTTATGATTCTTTTATATCTGGGATTTTGCTGCTCTGATGCTGTGTGAGCATCAGGACCATGGACAGCATCTTGGGTTTCCATAGGAATACATGTTTCTATAATAGAAATTAATAGAGGATTCTTTTTTTTTATGCAACATGCCTTATTCCCCCAATATTATCTTTTTAACATCTTTATGGAAGTATAATTGCTTTACAATGCTGTGTTAGTTTCTGCTGTATAACAAAGTGAATCAGCTATATGTATACATATATCCCCATATCTCCTCCCTCTTGCATCTCCCTCCCACCCTCCCTATCCCACCCCTCTAGGTGGTCACAAAGCACCGAGCTGATCTCCCTGTGCTATGTAGCTGAATAGTGGCTTCTTAAAAATGCATTATAAGCAATGTCATTTGATATTTTTCCCATTACTATAAATTAAAAATCAGTTATTATTAAAAGCCTTCACAAAGGACATTTGAGTGCCAACACAGCAATTTCTTTCTTGAAGGGATGTCAAACCACATTTAACATGTTCCCATATACAGCAATGATCAAATAACCACTTTTAGAGGAAGATTATTTGATTTTCAAAAAAAGGAAAATCTGGATCATCAATTGTTTGCTAATTTGCTTTGAGGGAAGAAGAGTAGAGAGAAGGGGGTCACACAACATTTCTTCTGCTTGCCTCACTTTCTTTTCATTGTAGTAGCATAAACATGTTCTTACACATAAAATGATCTCAGATCACTTCTCAAATTGTACATCTATTACACTTTTTCTTATGTTGATCTTATGAAGCACTCTTCTGGTCTTGGTTCAAACAAGAAAAGTGAACTTGTTCTGAACTTACAGAATCAGGCATTCAAATCACAAGTCCCAGGTAGGGAAGCTGATGTTTGATAATCTTCACTGCAGAGCTGGTGGTGTTTGCTTGAGAGCATGTTAGCATTAATGTATTTGTCCTCACATTTAATTCAAAGCATCTTACACAGACACCATTAATGGTATTTTGCTAGCACTTTCAAATGACTTCTAATGTAATTTAAATCAATTCAATTTAGCAGCCATTTATTGTGCAAAGATCTGTACTTTGTGTGTTTTAGGTGATACAAAAGCATGGTCCCTATCCTAAAGGATATTTTTATCTATTGAGTAAAATGGATATAGGCATCACTCACATTACATAAGGGAGATTATAAAAAGTGCTATAATGGAGGCTCAACATAGTCCTTAACATATAGACTCAACATAGAGGATCAGAGAGGAGATGGATTCTGATGGGGATTTTTTAAAAAGGAAAAGTTTCAAGGAACTGATCAAAGATTTAAAGGAAAAATAAGATTTCAACAGCCACATATATTGAGGTTGGAAGAATGAGTTAGGATAAACATATTCCAAGTTTGACATATGGAATGAAGGTGAGAAAGAGTGGTGTACAGAATGTAAGGGAAACAGCAAGTCATTCTGTATAGGACACAAGATGTATCTTGTATTCTGGAAAATATACGTGGAGAGGTAAATTGGGCCAGACAAGGGTAAGTGTCAAACACTCAAATGGAGTTGTAGTTCTGGTCCTTAGACAATGCAGTTATTAGTGGTTTTGAAGAAGGACATTATGATAAAAAAATGAAAAGTCTAGCATTGCATGATGGATGAATTGGGGAGTCAGGAGAGAATTTTGATGTGGAAGCTGTCTGTGATTTTTAACTCTAAGAGATTGAGAGGGCAACACAGCAATTTTCAGATGTAAAGAATGCTAGAGGAATGAGTATAGACAGGCAGATGGTGACTTCAGCTTCAGACTTTGTGAGTTTCAAATGGTAGCCTAACCTAATGTCTCTGTAAAAATAACTAGTGGGCATTAAAAAATAATTATCTCCAGGGGGAAATAATTTATCACAAATGTTTTTAGATAAATGTTGTTTGTTTCTCAAGAAAAGAAACAAGTTTATACCATTTCTAGAACTTGCCAATACAATTTACCAATAAAAAATAATTAGTTATAGTAGATATTTTGGTAGAAACTTTTGTAAAAGCTACTTTTTTCTTTTCAGAAAAGTGATACAGGTTCCACTGTAAAATTTTGGAAAATTCATATTAAAAGGTAAACAAAAAAATGCACTTTATTCCATCTCTCAGAGAAAATGACTGTTGCTCTTTTGGGTAAGGTGTTCAAGTCTTTGCCCATGAGTGTGTGTGTGGGTGGGGCATGGGGGGAATGCACCTGTACATGTGTTTAAAATAAAATAGGAACATAGAATTTTGTGATCCGATTTATTCACTTAATGTATTATTAGCATTTTTCATGACATTAAATAACCTTCTATAGCCTCATGTTTAAAAATTAATAGACTTGGGACTTCCCTGGTAGCACAGTGCTTAAGAATCTGCCTGCCAATGCAGGGGACAAGCGTTCAAGCCCTGATCCAGGAGGATCCCACATGCCGCGGAGCAACTAAGCCCGTGCGCCACAACTACTGAGCCTGCGCTCTAGAGCCTGCAAGCCACAACTACTGAGCCCACATGCCACAACTACTGAAGCTCACATGCCTACAGCCCATGCTCCAAAACAAGAGAAACCACTGCAATGAGAAGCCTGAGCACTGCAATGAAGAGTAGCCCACGCTCAACACAACCAGGGAAAGCCTGCACGCAGCAATGAAGACCCAATGAAGCCAAAAATAAATAAATAAATAAAATTTTAAAAAACTAATAGATTTGCCAGGGGGAGTTTTAGATTTACAGAAAAATTGAGCAGAAAATACAGAGGGTTCCCTTATACATGCATCTCCCCCACATACACAGTTTCATGTTATTATCTTGCTTTAATATGGTATATTTGTTATATTCAATGGATAAATATTGATATCTTATCATTAACTAAAGTCTAGAGTTTACATTTAGTGTCCAGCCCTTATGCTGTGTTCTGTGGATTTTTACAAATTCACAGTGCCATATATTCAGCAGTACGGTATCATACAGAATACTTTCACTGTCCTTAAAATCCCCTGTGCTCCACCTATTCATCCTTCTCTACTCTTCCTTCAATATTTTTTACTGTATCAATAATTTTGCCTTTTCCAGAATGTGCTATAATTGGAATTATGTATCCTTTTCAGACTGGCACTTAGCAATAGGTATTTAAGTTTCCTGTATCTCTTCTCATGGCTGGATAGCTCGGTTCTCTTTATCACTGAGTAATACTCCATTGTGTAGATGCACCACTGCTTGTTTGTACATTCACCTATTTAAAGATATCTTGGTTAATTCAAACTTTTGGCAATTATGAATAAAGCTACTATGAACTTTTTCATACAAGTTTTTATGTGGACATAAGTTTTCAATGCATTTGGATAAATTCCTAGAAGCATGATTGCTGAATCATATGGTAAGACTATATTTAGCTTTGTAAGAAACTGCTAACCTGTCTTCCAAAGTGACTGTACCATTTTGCAGTCCCATCAGAAGTGAATGAGAGTTCCTGTTGCTCCACATCCTACTCAGCACTTGGAGTTGTCAGTGTTTTTGGATTTTTGCCCTGCTAATAGATGTGTAGTTGCATTGCATGTTGTTTTAATTTCTATTTTCCTAATGCCATTTTTTCATATGCTTATATGCCATCTATATATCTTCTTTGATGAGTTGTATATTCAGATTTTTGTCCAGTTTTTGAAGGGTTTTTGTTTTCTTATTGTTGAGTTTTAATTGCTCTTTGTAAATTTTGGATATAAGTCATTTGTCAGCTATGTGTTTTGCAAATATTTTCTCCCACTGTGTCTCACATTTTCATTCTCTTAACATTGTCTTTCACATAGCAGAAATTTTTAATTTTAATGAGGTCCAACTTATCAATTTTTCTTTCATGGATTGAGCTTTTCATCTTGTATCTAAAAACTCATTGTCAAACTCCAGGTTACTTAGATTTTCTCCTAGAGGAATTTTCTCCTACAGCCTCATTTTTAATGATTTAAAAATATTCCAAAACTAACTTCAAAGCTTTATTTTTGGTCATTTAAATTGTTTCCAATTTTCCACTAGTATAAACAACACTGTGATGAATATCCTTTCAGCTACATTTTTGGGCACATCCACAATTATTTCTTTTAAATTAATTCCTAGAAGTAGAATTTCTGAGAAATTGAGGGTTGGCTTATCAATATTTTGTCCAACTTCCTCCCTGAATGTCTTCTTATACTGCAAAAGCTGAAAAGCTATAATTTACTTCTCCAGAACCCAATTCAGCTAGAATTCTGGATGTCATTCAGATTCTGCTATGAGATGTACTTTTGTGAATCTTGAATTCAGAACTGGGAAGAGAAAACAAGCTTGAGTCACCCACTAGTGAAATCACAGGTGACATAGCAAAAGTGATAAGATTCTGGAGCCAACACCAAGAGCAGCCTTTTCTCACTTTGACATATCATGTCAGTGGCTTGCCTTTGGTGACCAGTTCTACATGAGAGCAAGCTGGGCTTGAGCAATGTTTCCCTTGCTCTTATTAAGGATGTTAGTCAGGGATTTTCTGACAGCATGTCTGCAACGTGTCAGCATTGATATGTCTGCATGCAGTACCTGGAACAGTGCCAATGTCTTGGAACCATGAGAGCATCCAGCCTAGTATATCAAGCCCACATGCTGAGAAAAAAAGAGCAGGGAGATGGAAAGAACATGGGTCTTTAGTGCTGTTGTTGAGTTGTTGGATTAATCCACTTTGAAACAAGTCTACCTCAAAACCTCTTGGTATATGATATAAAAAGTATCCTTATTGTTAAGGCCACTTTTACTTCACTTTTCTGTTGCCCAGAGTCAAAAGTAACTGAAACAAATGGTTATATAATTTATAGTGTTACCATTATAAAAACTATGCTTCCATTAAAACCTATATTTCAAAAGTTATTTAACAATAGATCTTCACGATCTATTGTTAAAAAACTTTTACGCTCTTATTGCAATGTGTTAAGTGATCTTTACACCTCCTTGATACTATTATCATCCCCTTTTTATAGATGAGTAAAATGAGGCTGAGACAGGACAAAGGATTTGCTTGGGTTTAGACTGCTAGTAAATGGTGGAGTACGGATTTGAACTCTAGCAGTGTGACCCTGACTCCCCACTCAAACCTCGGGGCATCACTACCTCAAACTATACTGTATGTCTCTAGTAGGTGTAGTATCATCCTGATTGTCTTTGTTTTATGGATAAGACACATATAGATAGATGCACCCATATGCATGGAGTAGAGGACTGGAAGTAAACACAGTGAAACATGAAAATAGTCATCTATAGATATTGGGATTGTGGGTGATGCTCATTCAATTCTTTGAACTTTTCTTTATTTTCCAGATGTTCTATTAAAATAAACAAATAAAACTTTTATATTGAATAAGTCAGATAAAATGTTACCTGAAAATAATGTAAATGTCAGATGGATTTCATATTTAAAAGAAAAAGAAATTTTGAATAAAGTTAACATTTTATAATGCTGAAAAATGGTAGATTTTAAAATTATTACATAAAGCATAAGTAAACTCAAAACTTGTTAAAAATTTGTTTACAAACTGAGAATAATTGTGATACCTAGAAATTCAAAAGACGGACAAAATTCATTATAAATTTACCAAATAGATATAGCAAATACATATTTTTATTGAGATATAATTGACATATAACATGGTATAAGTTTAAGGTGCACAAAGTGTTAATTTGGTATTTATATATTGCAATATGATTACCACCATTAGCTAACACCTCTACCATGTCCCATAATTATCATTTCTTTTTTGTGGTAAGACTATTTAAGATCTAGATTCTGAGCAACTTTGAAGTATATAATACAGTATTGTTGACTATAAATACAAGCAGTTCACTAGATCTCCAGAATTTATTCATATTCTAACTGCAAGTTTGTACTCTTTGACCAACAGCTCCTTAATTCCCTTACCCTCAGCCCCTGGTAACCATCATTCTATCTCTGCTTCTAAAGTTCAGCTTTTTTTACATTCCATATACATATGATATAGTATTTGTCTTTCTCTGTCCAAGTTTTTCCACTTAGCATAATGCCCTCAGGGTCCATCCATGTTGTCACAAATGACAAGATTTCTTTTTTTCTCGTGGCTGAATAATATTCCATTGTACATATATACTACATCTTCTTTATCCATTCATTCACTGGACTGACACTTAGGCTGTTTCCATGTCTAGGCTATTGTGAATAATGCTGCAATAAACATGAGAATGCAGATATCTTTTCAAGACAGTGATTTCATTTCCATGGAATATATACCCAGAAGTGTAATTGCTGGATCATACAGTAGTTCTATTTTTAATTCTTGGAGGAACCTCTCATTGTTTTTCCATAATGGCTGAACCAAGTTACATTCCCATAAGCAGTGCACAAGGGTTCCCTTTCCTTCACATTCTCACCAACACTTCTCTTGCTTTTTTGACAGTAGCCATTCTAACAGGGGTGAGGTGGTACCTCATGTGGTTTTGGCTATGACACCAAAAGCACAAGTAACAAAAGAAAAAACCAACAAGTAGGACTACATCAAAACAAATACAAATTTTTATCATAGTTTTATAGGCTTGTTTCTTCTTTGTGAAGAATCTTTGAAAAACTTTGATGTGCTTATCTCTAAAAAGCAAACTTAATTTGGGAAATTATTTGGGAATAATATTCATTACGTGAATTACAGTGATGTCTATTTTTTCATAACAAAATATCTGCTTAAAAATTTTGGGCCGTTGCCATGTCAGCCACGCTTTGTGCCAACAGACTCCCGCCACTCACCGTGCAGAACTGTTGGTCCCACCACGCTCGCCACCACCACTGCTGGCACGACAGAGAGTAAAGGAACATGAGGGCCTGAAATGTGTTCGTGTTCCCATCAGTGTTTCCCCAGTAACTATAAAGACCCAAGGTCTGAGGCATCCAATGTCCCAGAAAAAGACTAATTAAAGTAACTTCTTGGGTGGACCTTGAAGATGGCAAAGAACACGTGAAAATCACCTTCCTCCCCACAAATACATCAAAAATACATCTACATGTGGAACAACTCCTACAGAACACCTACTGAATGCTGGAAGAAGACCTCAGACTACCCAAAAGATGCCTGAGGACAACCTACACAGAGAGGTGGGGGCAAGACCAAAGCTGAACCCCAGGAGCTGTGCGAACAAAGAAGAGAAAGGAAAATTTCTCCATGCAGCCTCAGGAGCAGTGGATTAAATTTCCATAATCAACTTGATGTACCCTGCATCTGTGGAATACCTGAATAGACAACAAATCAACACAAAACTGAGGCGGTGGAATTTGGGAGCAACTGTAGACTCGAGGTTTGCTGTCTGCAACTGACTTGTTCCTGATTTTTATGTTTATCTTAGTAGAGATTTTAGTGCTTGTTATCATTGGTGGATTTGTTTGTTGGTTTGGTTGCTCTCTTTATTTTTTATTACTTTTTTATTTTAATATTTTTTTCAATTTTAATTATTTTGTTTTATTTTATTTATTCTTTCTTTTTTTCTCCCTTTTCTTTTTAGCCATGGGGCTGGCAGGGTCTTGGTGCTCCAGCCTGGCATCAGGCCTGAGCCTCTGAGGTGGGAGAGCCAAGTTCAGGACCTCCCGGCCCCACATATTATCAATCCGCGAGAGCACTCCCAGAGATCTCCATCTCAACACTAAGACCCAGCTCTACCCAATGGCCAGCAAGCTCCAATATTGCACACCCCATGCCAAACAATTAGGAAGACAGGAACACAACCCCACCAATTAGCACAGAGGCTGCCTAAAATCATGCTAAGTTCACAGACACCGCAAAACACACCATTGGATCCAGCCCCACTCACCAGAACGCAGGCACCAGTCCCCTCCACCAGGAAGCCTACACAAGCCACTGAACCAATCTTAGCCACTGGGGCACGGCACCAAAAGCAACGGGAAATACAAACCTGCAGCCTGAAAAAAGGAGACTCCAAACACAGTAACTGAAACAAAATGGGAAGACAGAGAAATATGCAGCAGATAAAGGGGCAAGGTAAAAAACCACCAACCAAACAAATGAAGAGGAAATAAGCAGTCTACCTGAAAAAGAATTCAGAGTAATGATAGTCAAGATGATCCAAAATCTTGGAAATAGAATAGAGAAAATACAAGAAACGTTTAACAAGGACCTAGAAGAACTAAAGAGCAAACAATGTTAACAACACAATAAATGGAATTTAAAATTCTCTAGATGGGATTAATAGCAGAATAACTGAGGGAGAAGAACAGATAAGTGACCTGAAAGATAAAATAATGGAAATAATTACTGCAGAGAAGAATAAAGAAAAAACAATGGAAAGAACTGAGGACAGTCTTAGAGACCTATGGGACAACATTAAACACACCAACATTCGAATTACAGGGGTCCCAGAAGAAGAGGAGAAAAACAAAGGGACAGAAAATATTTGGAGATATTATAGTTGAAAACTTCCTTAACATGGGAAAGGAAATAGTCAATCAAGTCCAGGAAGTGCAGAGAGTCCCATACAGGATAAATCCAAGGAGAAACACACCAAGGCACATACTAATCAAGCTATCAAAAATTAAATACAAAGAAAGAATATTAAAAGCAGCAAGGGAAAAGCAACAAATAACATACAAGGGACTCCCCATAAGGTTAACAGCTGATCTTTCAGCAGAAACTCTGCAAGCGAGAAGGGAATGGCAAGACATATTTAAAGTGATGAAAAGGAAGAACCTACAACCAAGATTACTCTACCCAGTAAGTATCTCTTTCAGATTAGATGGAAATATTAAAACCTTTACAGACAAGCAAAACCTAAGAGAATTCAGCACCACCAAACCAGCTTTACAACAAATGCTAAAGGAACTTCTCTAGGCAGGAAACACAAGAGAAGGAAAAGTCCTACAATAACAAACCCAAAACAATTTAGAAAATGGTAATAGGAACATACATATCGATAACTACCTTAAATGTAAATGGATTACATGCTCCTACCAAAAGACGTAGACTGGCTGAATAGATACAAAAACAAGACCCATATATATGCTCTCTATAAGAGACCCACTTCAGACCTAGGCACACATACAGACTGAAAGTGAGCGGATGGAAAAAGATATTCCATGCAAATGGAAATCAAAAGAAAGCTGGAGTAGCAATTCTCATATCAGACAAAATAGACTTTAAAGTAAAGACTATTACAACAGACAAAGAAGGACACTACGTAATGATCAAGGGATCAATCCAAGAAGATATAACAATTGAAAATATTTATGCACCCAACATAGGAGCACCTCAATACATAAGGCAAATGCTAACAGCCATAAAAGGGGAAATCAACAGTAACACAATCATAGTAACGGACTTTAACACCCCAATTTCACCAATGGACAGATCATCCAAAATGAAAATAAATAAGGAAACACAAGCCTTAAATAATACATTAAACAGGATGGACATAATTGATAATTATAGGACATTCCATCCAAAAGAATACACTGTCTTCTCAAGTGCTCATGGAACATTCTCCAGGATAGATCATATCTTGGGTCACAAATCAAGCCTTGGTAAATTTAAGAAACTTGAAATCATATCAAGTAACTTTTCTGACCAGAAAGCTATGAAACTACATATCAATTACAGGAAAAACTCTGTAAAAAAATACAAACACATGAAGGCTAAACAATACACTACTAAATAACCAAGAGATCACTGAAGAAAATAAAGAGGAAATTTAAAAGTACTTAGAAACAAACGATAATGAAAACACGATGACTCAAAACCTCTGGGATGCTGCAAAAGCAGTTCTAAGAGGGAAGTTTATAGCAATACAATCCTACCTCAAGAAACAAGAAACAATAAACAACCTAACCTTACACCTAAAGCAATTAGAAAAAGAAGAACAAAAAAATCCCAATGTGAGCAGAAGGAAAGAAATCATAAAGATCAGATCAGAAATAAATGAAAAAGGAATGAAAGAAACAATAGCAAAGATCAATAAAACTAAAAGCTGGTTCTTTGAGACGATAAACAAAATTGATAAACCATTAGCCAGACTCATCAAGAAAAAAAGGGAGAAGACTCAAATCAATAGAATTAGAAATGAAAATGGGGAAGTAACAATTGACACTGCAAAAATACAAAGAATCATGAGGGATTACTACAAGCAACTCTATGCCAATAAAATGGACAACCTGCAAAAATTGGACAAATTCTTAGAGAAGCATAACCTTCTAAGACTGAACCAGGAAGAAAAGGAAACTATAAGCAGACCGATCACAAGCACTGAAATTGAAACTGTGATTAAAAATCTTCCAACAACGAAAGCTCAGGACCAGATGGCTTCACAGGCAAGTTCTATCTAATATTTAGAGAAGAGTTGACACCTATCCTTCTCAAACTCTTCGGAAATATAGCAGAGGGAGGAACACTCCCAAACTCATTCTACAAGGCCACCATCACCCTGATACCAAAACCAGACAAAGAGGTCACAAAAAAAGAAAACTACAGACCAATATCACTGATGAACATAGATGCAAAACTCCTCAACAAAATACTAGCAAACAGAATCCAACAGCACATTAAAAGATCATATACCATGATCAAGTGTGGTTTATCCCAGGAATGCAAGGATTCTTCAATATACACACATGAATCAATGTGATACACCATATTAAAAAACTGAAAGATAAAAACCAAATGATAATCTCAATAGACTCAGAAAAAGTTTTTGACAAAATTCAATACCCTTTATGATCACTACTCTGCAGAATGTGGGCATAGAGGGAAGGTACCACAACATAATAAAAGCCATATACGACAAATCCACAGCAAACATCATTCTCAATGGTGAAAAGCTAAAAACATTTCCTCTAAGATCAGGAATAAGGTTGTCCACTCTCACCACTATTATTCAACATAGTTTTGGAAGCCCTAGCCATGGCCATCAGAGAAGAAAAAGAAATAAAAGGAATACAGATTGGAAAAGAAGAAGTAAAACTGTCACTGTTTGCAGATGACATGTCACTATACATAGATAATCCTAAAGCTGCCACCAGAAAACCACTAGAGCTAATCAATGAATTTGGTAAAGTTGCAGGTTACAAAATTAATGCACAGAAATCTCTTGCATTCCTATACACTAATGATGAAAAACCTGAAACAGAAAGTAAAGAAACACTCCTCTTCACCATGGAAACAAAAAGAATAAAATACCTAGGAATAAACCTACTTAAGGAGACAAAATACGTGTGTGCGGAAAACAGTAAGACACTGATGAAGGAAATTAAAATGACGCAAACAGATGGAAAGATATACCATGTTCTTGTATTGGAAGAACCAACACTGTGAAAATGACTATACTACCCAAAGCAATCTACAGATTCAATGCAATCCCTATCAAACTACCAATGGCATTTTCCACAGAACTAGAACAAAAAAGTTCAAAATTTGTATGGAAACACAAAAAACCCCGAATAGCCAAAGCAATATTGAGAAAGGAAACTGGAGCTGGAGAATTTATACAGTGGAATATTACTCAGCCATAAAAAGAAATGAAATTGATTTATTTGTAGTGAGGTGGATGGATCTAGAGTCTGTCATACAGAGTGAAGTAAGTCAGAAAGAGAAAAACAAATACTGTATTCTAACACATATATATGGAATCTAAAAAAGAAAAGGTTCTGAAAAACCTAGGGGCAGGACAGGAATAAAGATGCAGACCTAAAGAATGGACTTAAGGACATGGGGAAGGGGAAGGGGAAGCTGGGACGAAGTGAGAGAGTAGCACTGGCATATATACACTACCAAATGTAAAATAGATAGCTAGTGGGAAGCAGCCGCAGAGCATAGCACAGAGAGGTCAGCTCGGTGCTTTGTGACCACCTAGAGGGGTGGGATAGGGAAGGTGGGAGGGAGACGCAAGAGGGAAGAGATATGGGGATATATGTATATGTATAGCTGATTCACTTTGTTATAAAGAAGAAACTAATACACCATTGTAAAGCTATTATACTCCAATGAAACTGTTTAAAAAAAAATCCAGTCTTAAAATAGGAAGGCTATTGTGACAGTGTCAATAAGTAAATATGTTAATTTATAAATGGAGAAAGGTAAATCTGAAAGCTGAATATACTAGGAAAATTTGCTTTCTAGTTCTGTCTCTGCTCTATGGATGTTCAAACTATGTGAGGGGTGCAGAGTGGGGATCGAATCACCACTGTCTTCTGCCAACAGGGGAACCTTCTAAAATGCATCTTCTAATAGAACTTTCTGCGATAATGGAAATGTTCTCTATCTGCTCTGCACTGTCCTGTAGGGGTAGCCACAAGCCACCTGTGGCTGTTGAGCTCTTGAAGTGTGGCTTTTGTGACTGAGGAACTGGATTTTCCATTTTATTTGATTTTCATTCATTTTCATTTAAATAGCCACGTTTAGCTAGTGGTTACTGCACTGGGCAGTGCAGCTTTACAAGATGTATTCAGTATCATTTGAGCAAGAAATTGCACTGTTGCTTTCATGCTGGGAAGTCGACGGCCCTGGAACATGCCCAGCCTGTGAGAAGAGCACAGCTCTAGAATTTTTCATTAGAAAATGACCTCAGACTTGCCTGTATCAAATGATAAATGTCAATTTTCTACTCTTCAGGTGGGAAATGGTAAAAAACAGACTAGTTAATAATTAAAATTTTTCCAAAAGTTACTAATGACTCTATAGGTTTCTGTAGAAGAAAATAAAACTTTTTATATAAAACACATTAAGAAGACAAGAATATGAAAAGTTTATAATCATTTACACTTGGGAAAACCTTTTCTTCAAAACCATGACTATACTGAACATTTCTGCCATAACGATATAGAAATGTTGAACTAAAAAGATTTTTTTTTTTTTTTTGCGGTACGCAGGCCTCTCACTGTTGTGGCCTCTCCCGTTGCGGAGCACAGGCTCCAGACGCGCAGGCTCAGCGGCCATGGCTCACGGGCCCAGCTGCTCTGCAGAGCCCAGCTGCTCTGCAGCATGTGGGATCTTCCCAGACCGGGGCATGAACCCGTGTCCCCTGCATCGGCAGGCGGACTCTCAACCACTGCGCCACTAGGGAAGCCCTAAAAAGATTTAATGTAACATTACAGATAACTCTCAGCGAGGGCCTGAGGCATTTATGGCAAGTCAATGGCAAAGGTATTGGTACGCAGGCCTCTCACTGTTGTGGCCTCTCCCGTTGCGGAGCACAGGCTCCAGACGCGCAGGCTCAGCGGCCATGGCTCACGGGCCCAGCTGCTCTGCAGAGCCCAGCTGCTCTGCAGCATGTGGGATCTTCCCGGACCGGGGCATGAACCCGTGTCCCCTGCATCGGCAGGCGGACTCTCAACCACTGCGCCACCAGGGAAGCCCTAAAAAGATTTACTGTAACATTACAGATAACTCTCAGAGAGGGCCTGAGGCATTTATGGCAAGTCAATGGCAAAGGTATTGCTTCCTACTTGGGAACGGTGAGGTCATCAGAGGAGTGTTTGCCCCATGTCTTCATGTTCAAAGTATTGTTTTAGGTGGCATAGGGAAAGAAAAAAACACAACTCTTGAAGGCAGAAGGCCAAAAAGATGCGAATCTGTGGCCTCACTTTGAAATGCTTCCCTAAAAGCCTGTTCTAATGAGCCAAGCAACAATAGCTGGTCTCCGCGCCTCCTGCATGCATAGCAGACATTGCTAATGAAATGTACCTTTTTTTCCCCTGGTGATGGTCTCAGCACAGGGCCGCACTAACAGTCTATGGGGATTGGCGCTTGACCTGAAACCTATTTTCCAACTCCTGTGCTTCTGTGCATACCTTGGTCTTTCTGAAGTGTGTCATAAAAGTAGCAAGGTCTCATTATGTGTTAAATTGTGGGTGAAAATCTCTCTGGAGAATCTGGGTACACTTTATCAAAACACTTCAGAAGCAAAGTTTTGTTGTTGTTTTCCACAAATTGTTTCTAAGCAGGCATCCCACCTAAGCTCCAGAAACAGCAGGCATTGTGAGTTGAATCAAGGAATTTCTAACCAATGGTGGGGGAGGGCGGGGCGTGCGGAATCTATGAAGTGAGGTTTTCAGAATCGGTAAAACAGAAATGTTTTTGCTCTTAAATCTCTGGTGCCTGTAAGCTTGGGGAACTTCAAGGTAATATTATTATAACAATTTTTTTTACAGAAGAAGTGGTAATTGAAATTTGCTACATACAAGAATAACTAAAACTCCATCATTTCACACTCTCCCATCCATGCCTGAGGATACTTGGGGGTAAATAGATTTCTTGGAAGCAGCCACTGACTATGGCTAAATTACATGTTACCAAGTAAACTCATTGGCTTTTTAATTACTCTGCTGATGTCTACATGCTGTAGCCACTATCTCACACTGAAATGATATTGATTTGATTTTTAACTCTGATGCACTAAGGAAAAAAAGGCAGAGAGTATATTTTCTTATTTTTTGGTCTGTACTTCCTTACTTAGGAGCCAATTTTTAAAAGTACAGGTATTTGTTTATTTTTCAAAAATCTGTCTCTACTGTAAGTTGTCAACGTCTGATATTTGCTTTAAGATGGTTCTGTTTGTGTACAAGCAGTGGAGTGAGAGTCACGTGACCACTGTCCTCTATAGAATCTTCACAAAAACAAGAGGCACATCTCCAGACAGCAGAACCCAAATGTTCAAGAAAAGAAAACATTCACAGGTATAAGTACCCATGCAGAAAATTATATTAGGATATAAAACCAAGGGAAAAGGATGATGTCCTCATTCGGTATGGAGTCCTTTAAAATTCTGTAGCAATTTAAGCACAATTTAAATAGTTGATTTTCTTTAAAATAAGAAGTAATTTTATCTCAGGTTGACAGCATTAGAAATACAGTACTGTTTGCTCTTGGAAGTCACCCTATAACTGCCGTTCACATGCTTGTCAGGTGCCCTTTGAAATAGTTTCTGATCATCTTTGCTGAGAACTTCATTTCCTTTTTGGTGGCCTATTTGGTCATGATGTAGTGTGCTGGCAAAGCAAAATGGGGAATTAGAGGCAACTAATTGCATAATTAAAGTCAAAAACCTCAGGTAATTTGGGTCAACTAGGGTTCTGGGTGTCAATTATCCAGACAGTTATCTCAACCCTTCATTCCAATAGAGCGACCCTATTTGTTGATTATCCTTAATTAATAATAGTGCCAGATCTATTAGTTATAACTTTTTAATTTGCTTCTATATGCCATATATCATTCTAACTCTTCAGGTTTCAGTTTCAAAAAAGCCAAATTCTTGGATATTGACCATCATGATGTCACATAATTGAATAATAAATAATTTTATGTCAAACTAATTGCCTGTTCATTACCCGAGTCTTATGCATAATGAAGCAGAGAGTCCTAGAAAGAACCACAACCCTCTCAATACTCAGGTCAAGTTTTTGTTGCACAGCCGTTAACAAGTTGAGTTCAAAACTGAGGTTTTTCTCCTTCATCATAGCATAAAAGTCCCTTCACAATCTGGCCCCAATTTACCTCACATGCTCCATATCCCACCAATCCCCTGCCCTCAAGAATCTGAAGCCCAGTTATTCATGAGAAGCTTTGCACTATTTTCTAAACAATTCATGCTCATGTCTGACTCTGTGCTTTAGCAGCTTGGACCACTCTCCCCCGCAGTAAACTTGTATTGATGCCTTGACACCAAAGCTTCCGTGAATCTCCCTTTTTCTGCTCCCTTCGCACTTTGTCCCTATCTCTGTTATCTGGCTTAACACACTTACCGTTCAAGTAGTCAAGTCCCTCTCCTCTACTTCACTGTGAACATGTCAAAGGACACAAAGCAGTGGCTAACTCTGGGGAAACATCTGATGAGGAAGCCTAGGATGAAAAGATGATCTAAGGATGGTGGAACACGAGTCCTTGGGGAATAGCAAGGAACTGGGCTATTTGGCACTCTAGGGTTCTTGGATTTGCTTCATGCCGAACATGAGCTATCTACTGAACCCCTGGGCTGTGCGGTGCAGGTATTTCTCCAACATTCTAGTTGGAGCTTAATCACAAGGCTCTCTGTCAATTAGACCATTCACACACAGGCACAGCGAACTGAAAAGTGACATGAAGGAATCCATACCTGTTTAGAATGAGCATTATTTAAGCAAAGGGGAGGAAAAGCATGAGTTGAACTCTAAAAAATGAAAACTTGACCCCAAACTAATTCATCTAATGTAGACCTACGGCTTTGTTCCAGAGGTGAAAACAAGCTAGATCCTGTGAAATAGAGTTTCTCTCCTTCCTTGGTTCCTGGGGTACCAGCAAGCAGCTAGAGCACTTGTTACTAAGACACTTCTCCACTTGAGTTCTACTGTGAGACTTTATACAACTTACTGTTTTTCTACATTTTTGATAGAATTTATTTAACAGAGTGATAACAGGGGAAAAATATAATCCACTAATCACATTTTTGTGATTTCTTTTGCAGTATGAATTATATATCTTCATGATTCAGATGGCTCTATCTCCTATGGCATTAATCTGTGTGGACTACATCACAAGGTACTTTGAATGCAGGTAAATTTCCCTGTAACGTAAATTAAAGAAATTAAAGAATATGTAGCATGAGCTAATTCAAAAGAAGTTACAGATGATTTATTTGTCTGCTACATGGAAATAAGGAATGTATGTCATTACACAGGATACCTCCAGAATTGAATTATGACTCACTTAAACAGCCTCTCATTAAAAGTGAGTTGCAAAATATAAGGATGACGTGGAAAGTTTGGGTGCTCTTCCTGTCTGTATTTGGGGTCCAATATTCAGCCGTTATTTTCCCTTCCTCTCAGTAAGACAAGTTCTAAAAATTAAGTGCTGTATGAGCCGTTACATAATTGTCCCTTTACAACTGGCAGAGACACCACCCCCCAGTACATTCCTCTGTGAAGTAACTCGGGTTACCTTGGCTATGAAAAGCAGCTCAATCGAAGCACATTCCACTCTGCAGCCAAAAGGCCAACAAAGAAATACAGAGTCCTGGGAGGGTCCCTAGAGCAAATTAAAATTCAAGGATTCTTTATGAAGTGCTGAAGGTTTCCAGTCAGCTAGATGATATTGGCAAAGATCAGCACAAATTGTTTAGAAAAATAATGCAGAATGTTCTTTAGGCTATTACAGAGTTAGGGTGTTTCTGATGTGACAGATTTTAGGATTTCATTGGTGTTTCAGGTATTCACCTAACCCCAACACTTAACAGCTTAAAATGAGAACCATTTGTCATTTCTCATCATTTTGTGGGTTGATTGGTTGGCCCTTCGCTGATCTTGGCTGGGCTCTCTGTGCAGTTACAGCTGGTCTGGGTTGGAAATTCCAAAGTGGCCTCACTCCCATGTCTGGTAGTTAGTGATGACCGTTGGTTGGCGTAACCAGAACTCTTTAATTTCAGGGTTCTACCCAACCTGGTGGTCTCAGGGTTCCCAGGAGGTGAAGGCAGACTCTTCAAAATATCTTGAGACCTAGGCTCTGGAACTCATACAATTGTCACTTTTGCTACATTCTATTGGTCAAAGCAATTTACAAGGCCAGTCCAGATTCAACAGGGTGGAGAAACAGACTCTACCTCACAGTAGTACTAGCAGCAGCATTCCATTACAAAGGGGCAGGGACACAGGTCGGCATGATTCATTAGAGGCCATTATTATAACGATTTACTGCAGTAGGAAATTTCATAAAGGGAGTTGATCTTTATTGTGTTAGGTAAGAACAGTTTCTACCCACCCCTCCAAAAGGAATGTTAGTTCTGATTTCAGAAGGAACTAATACGAAATAAGAAACTAAATTTTATGTATGTGCTTTGTCTGCAATTTTCTGAAATTCACAATTAAACCATGTTACTTAAAACTAGCTCCCAATGTACTAGAATGGTTCCACCTACACTGAGGAGAACATAAGATGCTGTGGAATGATATTTTATACCATGAGTTACAGAAACCTATTTCCCTGGACAAGAATATTCATATGGCATCAGCCTTAGATGATGACAGGGGATGTGACGTGGAGACATTTTACCATAAAGAATAAACTGAAGGTAGAGGAGACAAACTTCCAAAATTCAAAGTTTTAATGATATTTCCTATATAATATTTATTTATAATGTTTAACTTTAACAGGATGGATTTTTAATAAATTATCCAAAAAGTCTAGTAAGGAGTCTTAAAATGATAGAGAAGAGGTGCAGTTTTTGTGCCCACATTTTGTGGTATCAACAGTTACATGTATCATGACAAGAAAATAATCCTTAAAACAATTAACTGACCAAACTTCTGCAATGCAGAAATGATCAGGCTTTCTTTAAGTAAAAAGTAACTGATAGACTACTGTACAGAGCACACAGTAACACATTTTAGAGATGGTCACTTAAGTAAGATGAAACCATGTCTACCGAGTTTCTAAATTATGTGGCTTTACTAATATAATATATAACACTCAAACAATATTGCATTTTACACAGACCAATTATAAATCCTTTTAAAATAGACTAATACATTAACCTCCTCATTTTAAAGCATCAAATATAGTTTTATATATACTTTTCAACTTTAAAACAATAGAAAAACAACTAATTCTAGTTAATCATGGGAATGTCCTTCTTTAACTTTTGGTGACATGAAAGGAAACAGGTTGCTGGTAGTTAACACTTAAATTTGTATTTGATTTGCCTTATTTTCAATTTTCTTCATGTCAAATGTCAAATAATTATACATTCCAAATCATCAACTAGAATAATAATCCCACTTTTCAATTGTTCAGTTATTCAGGAAACCAATATTTATTGGGTACCACTCTTAAAAAACATTGTGTTCAGACCATAGGACAATGTAAGATAAACATCACCATGCCAGAGTTGGCACAGCTACATTGTGTTTAAAACTGCTCACTAACATCTTTTCATCTTTAACACCAAAGTTTAATTGAGAAATTCAACTGCGTTGAGTTGTGAAACTGAATTCAGTTGCTACTTTCCTATTATAATCCCGTACTCTCAAAGATATATTTCCTATGCTCCTTTCCCTCCATTTTCTTTCCTAAAAGTCAAATCTTAAAGGACAGTTCGAGCCTGAAATCTGGTAATAATCAATCAGATTAGAGACCTGCTGTGCCATTTCTTAAGAAATAACCGATGCAGAACTCATGGAGCAACTTTGTGGGTTGCAAATTATTTTCTGTGAAAATAATTAGTTCCCCCCAAAAAGTGGTTTTATACATACACACCCGATGTTACTGGTCACCACTTTCTTCCACCGGGCCTGAGACATCACCACAATACCAGCTTTAAGTAGTGGCCACAATTCCTTTACAAGGTCCTCTTAGGGTTTTATATAAAGCTAGGAATAAAATCTCTGTGCACAGGA